>NC_084619.1:487500-498722 GCF_033978795.1 Nerophis ophidion
AAAAATACTGGTTACTGGTGGTTATATGCACTGTTGAAATCATTTCCGTGTTTCATGATCCGTGGTCTGGATCATGTTTTGTTTAGTTATGTTCTGTTAGTTTTGGACTCCCTTAGTTCCTGTTTTGTGCACTTTGGGTGTTTGTTTTGGTTACCATGGGTAGTAATTGGTTTCACCTGCCTCTGATTAGTGCTCGGCACGTTCACCTGCTGTTGAGCACTAATCAGAGAGCTATTTATTCAAGTTGCTCGCCACAGTCGGTCTGGCTTCATTGTTTGCGGTATGCAAATGTTACGTTGGTTATTCCTGTCCTCGATTCCTGTGCTAAGTTGTTGCCTTTGCTTCCCGTGCGATCGGCACGCTTTTCTTTTGTTTGTTTCTGTCTTTGGCATGGTGTATGATTTATGATTATTAAATCACCTCCTACCTTCACGTTTTTGTATGGAGTGGTCCATTTTGCATCTCGAGGAATGACCCCGCATAGAGATGCGACCCACACGTGACACCGTGCAGAAAAATTCAGTTAAAAAAAATTCAAATCTCATATCCATTGTTAGTAAATTAGGTCTGAAGTTCATATACTGAATTTTTGGCACTTTTAATTGTTATACATTTTATTTCTTTTAAAACTGTGTTTAAACAAACTGAATTTTTAAACACATTTTGCTCATGTATTTTTATTTAATTAAATTGTCATCGTAATTTGATGCGAAAAGATTCATCCATCCATCCATTTGTACCGCTTGTCCCTCTCTGGGTCGCAGAGCCTATCCCAGCTGCACTTGAGAAAAAAGACGGGGTGTACAGTCAGTGTCAGTGTGTGAATGTGTGTGTGAATGGGCGAATGTGGAAATACTGTCAAAGCGCTTTGGGCTCCTTAAAAAGGGGTAGAAAAGTGCTATACAAGTACAACCCATTTACCATTTACACCTTGGACAAGTCACCACCTCATCACAGGGCCAACACAGAGAGACAGACAACATTCACACTCACATTCACACACTAGGGCCAAATTAGTGTTGCTAATCAACCTATCCCAAGGTGCATGTCAGGAAGCTGGGGTACCTGGAGAGAACCTACACAGTCACGGGAGAACATGCAAACTTGCAAACTCCACACAGAAAGACCTCAAGCCTCAAACCAAGGACCTTCATATTGTGAGGCCCACGCACTAACCCATTTAACACTGTGCTGCTGTAAAAAGATTCAGTTTACAAAGTTTAAACACAAAAAAGTCAGTTACATTAATTCCGGCCAAAAAAGGTTTTGGTGCTAAAGACATAAATGTGTGTTCTATTTTTAAAAATCAAACTTGATAAAACGATCTTAGTGTGTGTGTGTAAGCACTTTTTGAACACAAACACATTACAGTGAGCCAACAAAATGTGTTATTTCTAAACGGCAAATACGTTTAAAACTAAGAACAGAAAGTCCTCTCCATTGCAAGCTACAGTATAGTACCTCTTTTGGAGGTTTGTGTAAATGTAGCTAAGCTACAGGGTAAGCTATCCCCAGAGAATTGTAGCAAACTAGACTATAAGCTACACGGCAAAAGTAGCTTGCTACATCAAAGCTACATTTAACTGCATTTATAGCTATGGGCCCACATGTATAATATCTATGTGAATGTAAAAGTGAGAGTGAGAGTGTACGAATGAACTATATGTCATTTAGCCTACAACTACCTCGAGGGGTCCCCACATCCCACTGCATGTATTTATTTAGTTTGCCTTTTCTTTGGCCCACTCATATAATGTTAAACAAAAAAACAAAAAAAACAATGACTAAAAACTAAAGTTTTGGACATTGTTTTCTCTAAACAATGTCTAAATATGGCTAAGGACGCGCATTATTATGGATTTCTTTCACGTGATCTTATCACCAAAGGAAGAATCTAATCTGCGGGAGAGAACTCTTCTCCCATTTTCAACTATGGTTCTTTTTTTTTGAGTGGTCAGCTTGAAGTGTCCCTCTGTCTTGGACTCTGTAGTTGTCAGGTGACAAGAGTGCGCGACTGTAATTATTTTGCTTAATGGTTTCTACGACCCGCCTTATCTTGCCTCTGATTGGCAAGTCCGCAATGTTTCACCCTAACCTTGGCCAATTGTGGTACATCTTACGAACACCAACCAATCATCATAGATTTTCTCTGTATGTATGGATGTTCTCATTCATCAAGGTCAATGGATTTTCTACATTTTTTGGGGCCTGGATTTGCAGTAGTCTTTTAAGCTTGTAGTTTGTTGTAAGCTTACCTAGCTACATGTGTCTACAAGTGGCTAAATTACAGGTAAAAGCTACTTGTTAAAAAAGTAGCCTGGCTGCCGCCAAGCCAACCTGAGATTATAATTAAACTACATAGTTTAGCTACATGTAGCTCGTTACTGCCCATTACTGCCGTACCAAACACTCTTGCAGTTTTTCAAGTGGTTGAAAAGAACGAACGTGACGACTTCGACACAAGCAGCTCACCTTGCAGGTACATCTCTTCTCCTTCAGTGAACATCTGATTGCACCTGCTGCATCTGGCGCAGCTGGGGTGGTAATGTTTATCTCCTGCCTGCAAAAACATCACAAAAAAAAAAAGATCTGCAGTCAGAGGAAAAAAGGAAAGATCAATGACATCTACAGTACTGAGACAGTTAACCCAATTCAGCATTCAGCTGTGCCTGCCTGCTCTGAACCCCAAAGCCTGTTCAACCTTGGAACGTTTCATCAAAGTCAGCGAGGGGCCTGATAAATACCGAAGTCAGATTGGCTTTGACAAATACGTGAAAGAACAACAACACTTTTGACAGTCAATCTAAATGTATGTGCTACATTGCATGGAGTTCTGTTCAAGCGATTATAGAAATGTTACATTATACATAATACATAGACTATTTGTCATCATCCGTTGCCCGGATCATGTTTTGTTTAGTTTTTGACTCCCTCAGTTCTGTTTTCAGCACCCTTGGTTTTATGTTTTAGTTGTCCTGGGTGCTGATTAGTTTCAACTGTCTCTGATAAGTGTTTCGGGACGCTCATCTGCTCCAGGGCACTAATCAGAGATCTACTTATTACTGTTTTTCGCCACACAATGTCTGGCTGTCTTGTTTGCTCTACGCTATAGTTACGTTTGATGATTTCTTACTTCTTTGCTCACGATTCCTGTGATAAGTTTTGCCTTAGCACATGTCTCTTTTCTTTTGTATCTTGTGTTTTGGTATTTTTGGATTTTTTTATGAGAAAATAAATAATTTTCCTTACCTGCACCCTGCCACGGGAGTTCCTGCTGCATTTTGGCAGAACGATCAGTGCAGTAAAATGTGACCCAAGCGTGACACTATTAAAGTATTGGTTACGATTGCTATCAGTGCTACATGATATTAAACTACAATAAAGCACTGTGTTGATCCCTATTTGCAGCTTTATCTCCTCTGTCTTTCTACAGGATTTTGGAGTGTGACTAGGGGAAATTTTTGTCCATCCAGAAGAACATTTATGAGGTCAGAGGTCAGTGATGTTCACTGGAAGGCCCTGGCTCATAACCTGCGGTCCAAACCTGTGTTTCCCAACTTTTATTAAACCAAGGCACATATTTTGCATGACAAAAATGTCACAGTACACCACCAAACATGCCGTGGCCTTTTCTGTTGTATGGATGAACACAGTTTGACACACAGGTTAATTATGTACTTTCTGTCATCTAGCGGAAGAGCATTTCATTGTTCTGCGTGTTACACGTTACACCGACATATGCATGCAGCAAGAAAAAGTCCTATTCTCTTATGTGCTTAAGTGAAAAACCACGCAATTGCTTGGATTATGGACGTGCAGCATTCCCCCCCCCAACTTAGGTCAGTCATTTGCGGCTTCATCCAAGATGCTCACTCTGAGTACTCTTTTGTACTTACGCCCCTTTGAGGCTGGATAATGTCCATCGCTCCAGGAAGGTGAAACATTATATTGCACTTGAAGTTTCAATGTAGTGTATACCACACGAACAGAAATGATAAAAGAGACTTCCAATAAGCTTTCAGATCTACCGTATTTTGCAGACCATAGGGCGCACCGGATTATAAGGCGCACTGCCGATGAGCATGTCGAGTCAAGTCTATTTTCATACAAAAGGCGCATCTGCTTATAGAGGGCATTAAAGGGGTCCATCCATCCATCCATTTTCTACCGCTTATTCCCTTTCGGGGTCGCGGGGGGCGCTGGCACCTATCTCAGCTACAATCGGGCGGAAGGCAGGGTACACCCTATTATTATATTTTTTTCTAAATTGAAAACACTTCCTTGTGGTCTCAATAACATGTAATGGTGGTCCTTTGGTCAAAATGTTGCGCAGATTAAGTTTTACAGATCATTTTCACGCCACTTTCTGACCGTCGCTTGAGGATGCGCCGTTTTGTCGGCGGTCTTATTTTCCGCAGCGTCTTTTCTCCGTCATCTTTTTTGTGGTGGTGTAGCGTGCAAAGATGAGAGTAGAAGAAGTGTAAAAAGATGGAGCTAACTGTTACAATGACATTCAGATTTTACTTAAATCAATAACGGAGCAGCATATCCTCATTCGTGGCTCACGAGTGCAATAATGTGTCCCGTGAAAAAAACATCCGACCAGAACTCTTATAACCAAAGTTCCTTAGGTGAATAAAGTAAACTCACTATACCAGGATGGTTTTAGCGCTTTCATGGCAAGTTTACTGACGAATATTAGTAAGAACTTTACACTACTTTACATTACAAATGGTAACAGTGTAGGATGAATGTCCCATAACAAGATGATAGAGAAAAAGCTTATAGACTACGGCGTCGCATGGACTACAAATGGGGAAGTGCGCAAATTTTCAGGACTTATGCAGATACCAAATACAGATCAGCAAGTACAAGAAGGTAAGAAAAGTTGCTTTTGCATAATATTGCGAAACCAAACGCCAGATAATATGTCTTCCCTTTTACACACACCATAGTAACACTTGTATGTTGAAGCAGAGTGCAATCCATCAAGCGATGCAGCTTCATAGCTTACCAAAGTTGTGCTAAAATATTTTGATAGATTTTTTTAGAAAGGATCTTAAGTGCGCCTTAAAGTCCGAAAAATACGGTATTCTGATCACCTCATGTAACACACCTGGAAACATCCATTGAGATGGGGATGAAAGGACTCTGAATTAACTATTAAAAATCTAAATGCATATCGTTGTTTTGTTAGTGGAACCACAGCGGATGGGCACCACATGTTTGAACATCTTGGTACTAACTGACATGCATGCAACTATTTTCTTCTGACCGTAATCATTGAACTAAAGTATGTGACTATTTAATATAAAATACATATACGTAGTGTCTACTGTATCAATTGATGCTGATGATTTTTTGAACAGTTAATGTCAAACTGTTAACGGTCGCTCACCCTTGTAAGCATGTGCACCCAAAAAACACAAAGTAAGCCCATGGTGACGCATCACCACTTCACAAAAAGGTGTGCTAAACAGAACACACTCAGAGCGGTTACACTAAACAAGTGAAGGAAAGTTTCATCTATGGATTTACATTCAGCCAGGAAGAAGAAGCTGTTGCCTGTGCATACACACTTCATCACCATGACATCACATACTCGTAAAAACTGCCTGGATTGATACGGCCTTTTCAAATTTAAAGTGTTATCTTTTCATGGATTTCAATAGAATTCACATGTTTTAGTAAAACTCTGTACTCCGGAATTTTTGCAAAACCAAAAAAGGCATCATGGCAAAGTCTGCCTTATTAGTAATGAGCCCGCCTTCATTCCAGACTTACACACTTTTACCTGACTTACACTGGGGCCAACCCAGGTCACCAGTTTGTCAGGTGAGTGTGCTGAATGGTAATCTCCCAGATTGGCAGCTCTATTCTGGCCTCTGTTACACTGGCGCAGACGTCAAAAAGGAAACGTATTCATCAACGAAATTATTTTTAAAATGGGTGGCTTTTTTTGCATTCTTGCTGTTTTATTGACTATAATAATGATTTATTTTTCCAAATTGTGTTTTCAAGGAATTTGTACTTTTGTCTCTAAAAATTAGACACTTCTGTTTTTCAAGGGCCATCCTGCATGACCCTGAACAAGATAAGCAACAATATATGGGATTCCACCTTTCAGCCCTGCTTCATGTTATCCACATTAATAGTCCGTATGATCCAACAACCACGCCACATTGTTTGCACTTTAAATAGGTGTTAAAATTATGAACAAAAACTAGTGCAGATATATAACAAATAGAGATCCTTTCAAATAGAAATGAGGGGCCCTTGAAGAGTTTCTGTGAATGAATCAAATACAATTTCCTTCTCTGCCACAGGCTTTTAAAGTCATTCAACACATGTGTGACATTTTTTGAACAATGACGTGGCAGCTCTCCACACATCGCCACCATTAAAATAAAAAGAATATATACTCTATAACCTGCTCAGTGGCCTTGAGGTTGGAGCAGTGGTTCTCAACCTTTTTTCAGTGATGTACCCCCTGTGAACATTTTTTTAATTCAAGTACCCCCTAATGAGAGCAAAGCATTTTTTGCTTGAAAAAAGAGATAAAGAAGTAAAATACAGCACTATGTCATCAGTTTCTGATTTATTAAATTGTATAAAAGTGCAAAATATTGCTCATTTGTAGTGGTCTTTCTTGAACTATTTGGAAAAAAAGATAACTAAAAACCTGTTGAAAAATAAACAAGTGATTCAATTATAAATAAAGATTTCTACACATACAAGTAATCATCAACTTAAAGTGCCCTCTTTGGGGATTGTAATAGAGATCCATCTGGATTCATGAACTTAATTCTAAACGTTTCTTTACAAAAAAAGAAATCTTTAACATCAATATTTATGGAACATGTCCACAAAAATCTAGCTGTCAACACTGAAAATTGCGTTTTTGCATTTCTTTTCACAGTTTATGAACTTACATTTATATTTTTGTTGAAGTATTATGCAATAAATATATTTATAAAGGATTTTTGAATTGTTGCTATTTTTAGAATATATTTTAAAAATCCCACGAACCCCTTGGCATACCTTCAAGTACCCCCATTTGAGAACCACTGGGTTAGAGTGTCCGCCCTGAGACTGGAAGGTTGTGAGTTCAAACCCTGGCCGACTCATACCAAAGACTACAAAAATGGAACCCATTGCCTCCCTGCTTGGGTGTGGAATGGGGGTTAACTCACCAACATAATTCCTGAGCGTGGCCACCGCTGATGCTCACTGCTCCCCTCACCTCCCACAGGGTGAACATGGGGATGGGTCAAAGGCAGAGGATAATTTCACCACAACTGTGTGACTATCGTTGGGACTTTAACTTTAACTATAACTAGAAAATTGATGGGATGGATGTCAGTAGAGTTAAAGAGATGCTCAGTTTTCCAAATACTCTTCGAGCAAATGTTTTCTTTTAACTTGTCACTGATTAAACCAGGGGTCTCCAGCCTGCGAGCATCTACATTCTGGCCCACGGGACGTTCCAAGTTAAAAATATATATATATTTATATGTATGTATTTACCCATATCTGCTGTACATATTTACTTTACAAAAGAGAGGTGGGATACTTTTCCCGCTGACTTATTTGTATTTGACTTTATTACAAACGTAAATGATTGGCTATGTTTAGTGTTTGGTGCAGTGGACCAGAGCAGGAGGAAATAAAAAAGAAGACAGGGAAATTGAGGGGACAAGACAACAAAAAAAATGTAATAAACTGTATATGTGTGTGCGTATATACATACACACACACACACATATATATATATATATATATATAAATATATATATATTTATATATATATACATAAACAACACACACACACACACACATACAGTACAGGCCAATAGTTTGAAAGTTTGGACACATCTTCTCATTTCATTGCATTTTTTAGATTTTCATGACTATTTACCATTTACTATGACTATTTACATTGTAGGTTGTCACTGAAGGCTTCAAAACTATGACACCTGTGAAGTGAAAACCCTTTCCGGTGACTGTCCCTTGAAGCTCATCGAGAGAATGCCAAAAGTGTGCAAAGCAGTAATCAGAGTAAAGGGTAGCTATTTTGAAGGAAGTAGAATATAAAAACACGTTTTCGGTTATTTCACCTTCTTTTTTTACATAATTCCACATGTGTTCATTCAGTTTTGATGCCTTCAGTGACATTCTACAATGTAAATAGTAATGGAAATAAAGAAAACGCATTGAGTGAGAAGGTGTGTCCAAACTTTTGGCCTGTATTCAAACCATTCCACCTTCAACATATTCCACTCATCCTAGACATCCATCCATCCATCCATTTTCTACTGCTTATTCCCTTCGGGGTTGCGGGGGGCGCTGGAGCACTAACTCAGTTACAATCGGGCGGAAGGTGGTGTACACCCTGGACTAGAGGCCACCTCATCGCAGTCATCCTAGACATTCACACTATAATTTCTCCAAGTTAAAAAAAATTCAGGAATTCCCAGAATTCCCGTTTTTTCAAACCCTTTTTTGACCCTATTTTCGGGCGACTACTCCTCTCCATCATTTTTCCACCCACTTCAACTGTTCCTGTTTAATCAGGACAAATTTTTGAGATGGAAAAATTTGCGGTTTTCCCAAAATTCCAGGAATTCCTTACTACCATTTCTCAATTAAAAATGTTACTAATCCAACATTTTTGGACCGATTTGAAAATTTTCAAAACCAACCATTTCAACTTATTCGGGACCATTATTTTATTTTTTTTTACCATTTAAAAAAAAAAAATCCCGATTTTTTACAGTAATGTCTAGGAAATATCTATTGAAATCAATGGGACATTCTTCCAAGTTCCCCAAATCCCACATTTTTCAATCTGATTCAAAACGGTTGTAACTTCCAAATATTAGCCTGTTTTGGGAATTGTGCACTCTACTTTACAATTCTAAAACAAATTCGAGGATGTTAGTTTTAACTCCAGCATTGGCGCATTCACACTGCAATTCCTTCAGGAATTGCTTCATCGTTTCCTTTAGTTGTTTTCTATTAAGGCAGTAGCTTTACTTATTTAAAAGTTATGATGGCATGTTCTCCCCGTGAATGCGTAGGTTCCCTCCGTGTACTCCGGCTTCCTCCCACCTCCAAAGACATGCACCCTGGGGATAGGTTGATTGGCAACACTAAATGGTCCCTAGTGTGTGAATGTGAGTGTGAATGTTGTTCTGTCCTATCTGTGTTGGCCCTGTGATGAGGTAGGCGACTTATCCAGGGTGTACCACCCGCCTTCCCGCGCCGAAATGTAGCTGAGATAGGCTTCAGCACCCTCTGCGACCCCAAAAGGGACAAGCAGTAGAACATGGATGAATGGAGGGATGGATAGAAGTGCTCATTGATTTCCTCTATATTGCTGCCATGTTCTTGACATTTGGTTTATGTGAAATGGGGCCCAAAGACATGCACCTGGGGATAGGTTGATTGGCAACACTAAATTGGCACTAGTGTGTGAATGTGAGTGTGAATGTTGTCTGTCTATCTGTGTTGGCCCTGTGATGAGGTGGCGACTTGTCCAGGGTGTACCCCGCCTTCCGCCCCGATTGTAGCTGAGATAGGCGCCAGCGCCCCCCCGCAACCCCGAAAGGGAATAAGCGGGTAGAAAAAATGGATGGAGATGGTCATTTTTTGCAAAAAAATAGTACTTTGTTTTTGTTTATCAGTGGAAAAAAATACTGTTTTTGGCAATTATTTAATTTTAAAAAAAGACTGTTGTGTCAATTGTAATAGAAAAAATAAAACTTAAGAAGGGCAATGTTGTGTATTGGGCTAAGATGCTTCCTTACCTGGGAGGTGGGTGGAGGTGGATGATGTGAGAGCGGTGTGGATATATCATTATTGTTATGGCTGCCTGCCTGAGTGACACACTAAATGATTTGGCCATGCCATTCCATTTTTATAGTGTTTGTCCCTTTCGAGGTCGCGGAGGGTACTGCAGCCTATCTCAGCTGCATCCCGGACGGTAGGCAGGATACACCCTGGACAAGTCGCCACCTCATTGCAGGGCCACTAAATGATTGACTCATTGAGTATTCTGAAGCTGGTTGTCTGTCGAGTTCTTTTACAACATTAACACATACAATTGCAGTTTCCTTGCAGACGCACAAGTTAGTATCTCATATTATTATTTTATCTAATATTTACACCCATTTGTGGCAAAAGTGATTTCATAGTTAGTTGCTTGCAGATGAAAATCTACTCAAAATAATCTTTTAGCTGAACACTTTCATGTCAAGAGAGAGTTTGGCTCCGTGTTAGAGAGATTACAGCGCAGATTAACAAACTACTATTTATGGCAAACTGAATTTAAGTAGCAGCACATTATGTTAATCCACATTTTCAAAGGAAAAAGAGCAAGTCAGCACTTCGGGGTTAGCTGGATTTCCCAAATGTCTCTGTCGTTATATGTTGGTGCATCTTTGTCTCTTACCTCCAGCACTTTTCCTGTGATGAACTGATGACACGCCTCACCACTGAGCACTCCAAAATGGATCTGGTAGTCCTTCTCACAGTACGGAGCACCATCCCTGAGCACAGGAAGTCACATTCTTATATAGTTAAAAATTATGTAATATATAACTAATATATATAATTTTTAAACGAAAGGTGGGCTCATTCCTAATAAACTTTAGCGGAAAAATTTTTTCAACTCCAGCCACATCGATAACACACATTGGTGAGACTTTGACGCGAAACAGCAGGACGTAGCAACCGACATTCAGCGTGGCGCTTCTAGAAACTGGGAATGCTATAAACCAGTGGTTCTCAACCTTTTTTCAGTGATGTACCCCCTGTGAATTTTTTTTTAATTCAAGTGCCCCCTAATCAGAGCAAAGCATTTTTGGTTCTTCCTCCTAACACGGCGAGTTGAGTTTTATACTAAAATAGATACATGGATGGTACAGCAGCGGATTGGGAGAATTTCATGTGGTCAGATGAAACCAAAAATAGAACTTTTTTGGTATAAACTCAACTCTTCATGTTTGGAGGAAGAAGAATACTGAGTTGCATCCCAAGAACACCATACCTACTGTGAAACATGGGGGTGGAAACATCATGCTTTGGGGCTGTTTTTCTGCTAAGGGGGACAGGACGATTGATCCGTGTTAAGGAAAGAATGAATAGGCCATGTATCGTGAGATTTTGAGCCCAAAACTCCTTCCATCACAGTGAGAGCTTTGAATGGTTGACTTCACAAT
>NC_084619.1:498742-506242 GCF_033978795.1 Nerophis ophidion
GGAATGTCAAAAAAACAGTCAGATAGGTCAGTCAAACTTTAATAATACAAACCAGTGTGCGAATGTGCAATCACAACAATAGTAACACTCAAATATTGCAGAGCAATAGCAACATCGATAACTCAACTTTGCTCGAACGTTAATGTCACAGCACACAAAATAAACATTTAAAGCTCACCTTCAGAAGTTATTCCTCATCCATAAATCCCTCGAATTTTTCTTCTTCGGTGTCTGAATTAAAAATTGGGCGAATACGGCATCCAAAAGTCATCAGAGTCAGTGTCGCTGTTGCTGTCCGGCAGTTCCATGAATCCTGCCTTCCTGGCCGGATCTTTTTTCAGCTATCTTGTTTTTACAATATGCGTGGAAAGTAGCCAGCTTTTCTTGAAAGTCTTTTGGCAGTTGCTGTGAAATAGTAGTCCGTGTGCGGATGGAGCGATTGCGTCTTTTCATGAACCGGAAACACCAAGAAGCACCACCTTTAAAATCATCCAAGTGAAGTTCGCTTGCTGGCGCTGTTTGCCTTCATTGGAATAGTGATGTTACTGACACTTCTGCTTGCTGTTTTCTGCTCGAGTTTGTCCTCCAACTGTTGCCATCTTGCTTTGTTCCCTCAAACTCTGTTGTCTTCTTTACTTGGCGCAGGTCATCTTGTTGCTTCCTCCACCTAAGCGCCATTGATTCATTTATGTTCAATTCTCTCGCTGCTGCTCTATTTCCGTGTTCTTCTGCGTGACTTATTGCCTTGAGTTTGAATTCTGCGTTGTACGCGTGTCTTTTAGTAGGAGCCATTTTGTGGTCGTCTTTACAGAAACACACAAATGAAATGAATCGGATTAGCCGCGCGCTTCTTCTTCTACGGGGGCGGGTGATTACCTTGGCGGTTGCGTACCGTAGAAGAAGAAGCACTTCCTCTTTCCAGGTGGGCGGGCGCTTACCTTGGTGGTTGCTTACCGTGGAAGAAGAAGCGCTTCCTCTTCTACGGGAAAAAAAGATGGCGGCTGTTTACCGTAGTTGCGAACCTAAACTCTATGAAAATAAATATTTATATTAATACATATATAAGGCGCACCGGGTTATAAGCCGTACTGTCATCTTTTGAGAAAATTTTTGTTTTTTAGGTGCGGCTTATAGCGCGGAAAATACGGTAACATTAAGCCTTCAGAATAGGTAAAGTGACACATAATGACACTGTGGATTTTAAAGACCAATTTATATTAGATTCAAATCAAACTAGAGGGGTGTTGTATCGTGTCACATTTCCAAATGCGTCCATCAGTCATGTGCACCTCTTGCTGTAAAGCGTCATAGATTAGAGTTGGTGTCATTTTTGCAGGCTGCCAAAATGATGTGTTCCTCAAGTAGTCATACTACAAGTTGAGGGGTTGATTTTGACAGTTAACCTGTCATATTTTTGTAATAGGATGCACAAAGTCCGTACTAGGGAAGCGTTCCGTAAACCCTACCCCTATATTCTTTATCTTTGTGCACAGGTTTCCGCTGAAAACCAAGTGCAACAGTTTAACAAGCAGGTTTTGCACGCAGGTCATGCCTGTACACGTACAGCTCCTGACATATTAATTTATATTATGCCCTTGTGAATGGCATCACTTTTGAATACATCCATCCTGAGTTATTGTGACCTTTAGATAGCGCGGCAGCAGTGCTGTGCTTGTAGCAAAATTAAATTTTTGTCCGCGTCCCAAAGAAAAGCTGATATTACGGAAAGGTGTTTTGCTTAGATAAGTGCTGAGGCACGCATGTTGTGAATTAAACAGAAGCGTATAGTATAGTGTAGTGCTGTGTGACGATTGCCTCCATCGCCTTGGAAAATGTCTCCGTTTTCTTTGACACTGAGGCAATATGTGGCAGTAATTTCGAATGGTGTAAAAATTTTTTTTGAAAAAAGCATTACTTGTCTGACAGTGTCAATCAAACTTTCAGGCTATTATCTTTGTGAAAGCGGAATGCTTCATTACAGCTCTTGTATTGAATTCCATTACACTGGTGCATCCCTATATCATCCTTCCTTCTAATATCTCCATAGCTATCATTATCGAGACAGCAGGGGGCACATTGTATCATTTCAAACCTCATTTAACAGCCGTACCTTGCTCCCCATCCGAAGCCCAAATTGCTTGCCATGGAGCTGCAGAGTTGCTCCAGACATTAACGTAATGAAAACAGGCCACTCTCCTTCTAATGCCCAGCAAGCGTGTTCCCACCATCGCCGCCATGACCATCTGCTGTCCACCTCCCTGCCAGAAAAGGCCACGTCCTGTCAAAGCAGCACCTCTCAAGGTGCCTTAATTACGCTCATCAGAGGTCCGGTGAGGACGGCAGGGAGGCTTTTATTTTCTTAAGGACGATTTCATCTCCGCGTCCCTGACGCTCAGTGACGATCTTAATGTTGGGGAAACCAGCTGAGTGTGCAGTTGTCGAGAGTTGAGTCGCAGCAGCCACACAGCTGGCACAGGAGTTATTAGCAGCTCGGCCTCAGCGGGGAAAGGGTTGTTTTGTGAGAAGGTTAATATCGTTTGGTTAGGCTTGGCTCGGACTATCGAAAGAGTTAGTGGGCGGTTGAGCACCTGTTCAGCTCTGGGGGAAGTCTCTTCATAATGAGGGCAAACAATTGAAGGTCAAATGCAGTCAGATTTTCCATACATCCATCTTCTTCCGCTTAGCCGAGGTCGGGTCGCTGGGACAGCAGCCTAAGCAGGGAAGCCCAGACTTCGTCCAGCTCTTCCCCGGGGATCCTGAGGCGATTCCAAGGCCAGTCGGGAGACATAGTCTTCCCAACATGTCCTAGGTCTTCCCCGTGGCCTCCTACCGGTCGGACGTGCCTGAAACACCACCCTAGGGAGGCGTTCGGTTGGCATCCTGACCAGATGCCCAAACCACCTCATCTGGCTCCTCTCGATGTGGAGGAGCAGCGGCTTTACTTTGAGCTCCTGGCGGATGGCAGAGCTTCTTAGCCTATCTTTAAGGGAGAGCCCCGCCACCCGACGGAGGAAACTAATTCCGGCCGCTTGTACCCGTAATCTTGTTCCTTCGGTCATGACCCAAAGCTCATGACCATAGGTGAGGATGGGAACGTAGATCGACCGGTAAATTGAGAGCTTTGCTTTCCGGCTCAGCTCCTTCTTCACCACAAGGATCGATACAACGTCCGCATGACTGAAGACGCCACACAGATCCGCCTGTCGATCTCACGATCCACTCTTCCCTCACTCGTGATCAAGACTCCCAGGTACATTAACTCCTCCACTTAGGGCAGTGTCTCTTCCCCAACCCGGAGATTGCACTTCACCCTTTTCCGGGCGAGAACCATGGTCCCGGACTTGGAGGTGCTGATTCTCATTCCGGTTGCTTCACACTCGGCTGCAAATCGATCCAGTGAGAGCTGAAGATCCTGGCCAAATAAAGCCATCGGGACCACATCTGCAAAAAGCAAAGACCTAATCCTGTGACCACCAAACCGGAACCCTTCAACGCCTTGACTGCGCCTAGAAATTCTGTCCATAAAAGTTATGAACAGAATCAGTGACAAAGGACAGCCTTGGCGGAGTCTAACCCTCACTGGAAACGTGTCCGACTTACTGCCGGCAGTCAGATTTTATGAAACCTTATTTGAACATCAATCAGTTAGGTAGACTACACCAGTGTTGTTCAACCTTTTTTAAGCCAAAGCACATTTTTTTCATTGGAATCGATTGAATGCCCTGAGATTACGTTTGTACAATGACCTGGATGAATGACAACATTCATAGACATGTTTACTCGAAGGTAAAACTGCTATACTATACAGAAAATTATCATATTTAGTATTTACAATAACTATCCTCAAAATTCAATCATTTGAACCTTTTGTATGATAATTTGTCATTTCCTATCTGGCAGCCTTGACCCCCACCAGCGGTTGGTTGGGTATCGATCATAAGGCATCGATTAGGACTGTGTAGACATTCCATTTCTCCTGGAATCATTCAACTTTATGAACGTCGATTCCTAGTTTTCATGCCAAGTCCGTCGACCGGAAGTAATAGCTGCCACAGATGCAGCTAAGCGGCTAACTGTTCATCTCCATACACTGTGGAAAGCCTCTTCTCTAAGTCAATAGTCCTCCATTGCGGCCATACTTGCCAACCCTCCCGGATTTTCAGGGAGACTCCCGAAAACCTCCCAGAAGAAATGTTCTCCCGAAAATCATCCGAAATTCAGCCGGAGCTGGAGGCCACTCCCCCTCCAGCTCCTTGCGGACCTGAGCAGGGACAGCCTGTTTTCACGTCCGCTTTCCTACTATATAAACAGCTTGCCTGCCCAATCAAGTTACAACATCTACGGATTTGAACAAAAAACTGCACACACAAGGAGACGAAGCAGAAGAACAAGGAAGTTACAGCCATGGCGACGCCGTCTGTAATAAAGTGATTCTGTGTTGTCTGTTGCCATCTCCTGGTGAATGTTGGCTATAGCGTTATGGGGTTGCTTTTTGATCAGCCAACGATTTACGTGGTGTTGCGCACCTGACGGTGTGTGAGGGAGTCTGTTCTGAAGCCCACTGTAAAGAGACATAACTTCATCACCTCGCCTGGTTATTGACTTCAACCCAATATATTACACCGAGCAAAATGAAGAAATAAATGGCAGAACAAAGGTTACTCAAATAGTGAAAGGTAAATGTTTTTTTTTTTTTTAGTAACCAGCAAGCACAGTACAGTTAGTAGAACAACTGTGTTTTTATTACTGTGTATTTGATAGGTGCCGTCTGAAAATCAACTACTTATTTTATTTATATATTAGAATAAAATAAATATATATAGCTACAATTCACTGAAAGTCAAGTATTTCATACATATATATATATATATACATATATATATATATATGTATGCAATATATACGAAATACTCGAGTTGGTGAATTGTAGATGTAAATATACTCCTCCCGTCTTAACTATGGCCCCCGCCCCAAGGACGCCTCCGCCCCACCCTCGATCATGCCCCCCACCTACACCCCCCACCTCCCGAAATCGGACGCCTTAAGGTTGGCAAGTATTATCAAGGCAAATAAACTACATTGCTTCAAAGTATTATTATCACTACAGGACAAGGTTACACACAGAGAAAAAGCAAGCAGGAGCAGGAAAGATCATCGCTAAGCTAGTTGCTAAACTACATCGAACTAACACAAGGAATAAGTGCATAGTAAAGTTCAAGAGGTGTAGATGGAAGGGCGGTACAGTGAAAAATAAGAAGCTTTTAACGGGAAAATAACAAGTAAAATAATAGAGAAAAGATAATACAGCAATAAACGTTGGCTGCTGTGCCGTTGTTTAGCAAACACGGTAAGGGGACGACGGATCAATCCATAAATACATACTGTTGATACAGAGGTAGTATCAGTAGATATTGGGGTGTAGGGGCTACAGCTGTCGATTATTTTAATATCAACAAATATATCGATCAGTTAGTTTGATTAATAGAGTAATGGGATAAAACACTTTATAGCGTGAATGCATATTTAAAGTTAAAGCCATTCCATGCGGTCCGGATTTTATCGATTTTTGTTAGTCACTCCTTAAAAAATTAATCAGAAACAGAATATAAACTGAATATTTTTTCCAATCCTTGCAACCCTACTAGAGTGATTATAATGATGTGGGTAATTTCTGAAATTGTCTTCTTCTTGTTGTGTTTGTCATTGTTTACAAACTCACGAAATAATTTCCTGGACACAGGACGACTTTGAAGGTAAAAACCAAAGGCTTTCAATAAAAAATTAGATAGTAAATAAATAAATAAATGGGTTGTACTTGTATAGCGCTTTTCTACCTTCAAGGTACTCAAAGCGCTTTGACACTACTTCCACATTTACCCATTCACACACACATTCACACACTGATGGAGGGAGCTGCCATGCAAGGCGCCAACCAGCACCCATCAGGAGCAAGGGTGAAGTGTCTTGCTCAGGACACAACGGACGTGACGAGGTTGGTTCTAGGTGGGATTTGAACCAGTGTAGTAATGTTTGCTTTTGTTGAGTTATTGTGTGTTATTTACTTTTTTTTGTTTAAAATAATGTAAACAAATATAAAAAACTATTTCACATATAGTGTTGACATTGTTACACTACCAATTACTTTCGCTAAGAATTAATATAAAAATCGCAGTTAATGCATGTGATTGGTTTTGCTGATATCACGCGTGCATGATTGGTATTAGAATCGGCAGAACAAATCACTGATCTAAATACCCGTATTTTGAACACATTAACAAGAGAATATGAGCAATTGTTTTTGACTGAGATTTCCAAAAATAAAGTGAAACCTTTTTGAAATGTACTACTGTGGAAAGAAAATTCATAACATTCATATTCAAGTTCAAATGAATCATACCGCTTAAAAATAACCCTTGAAAAATTCATAGTCGATTTTTGACCCTGCCCCTTAAAAGAATCCGAATCGAGAATCGTTAGGAACTGGAATCGAAACAAGTAATTAAAATCGTGCTCAACCCATACCGGCCTCACCCAAACCACAACAGAACCCTCACCCTAACCAACGAGTTACAACCTACTACTGCCTCCAGCGCCACCTGCTGACACTAGTAATGCACTGCCCCATTTGTCCCCCTAATGCAAAATTGCTGCTGTTTAAGGGATTATTACAGTTCAGTTCAGCAGGAAACATTTCTCCATCTGAAAACAAGCTGGTGCAACGTTAGAAAGAACCCTTAGGCTTGAATCTGATCGTTTGTCATCTGGATAGTACTGCTTAATTTCCACAGGGAGGAAACTCATTATTTCTGACTTTATCTCAACACATGACCTCTGGAATAGTCTAAGGGATGTTATTGGTTTCAGCCCATGTTCCTCACCTTTCTCCTCTTTGCGGGGCAAAGACGAGATACATGACCAACGAGGGCACAGTTCAAGCCAAAGATAGGAGCATTATGTTATGCTGGACCACTAATGAAAGTCCTGTTCACCTTTAATATGTTACACAAAAAGCACAATTATATTGATTTATTACTGGCTACATTACAGGTTTTTTCCTCCTTATGACGGATGGTCAATGGAATCCGAGATTGTATTGATAAAAGATGACTAATAGCCGGCAAACACCTTTGGCGGTTAACCGTTTTTGCCAAATGGATCACATTTCGTTTCCTTTAGGATAGTTTCCAGCCCATGAAAAATACCAGAATACTTTATTTGTCCCCGAGTGTAAATCATCCGTTCATGTCACCGTTCTGATTTTTTTGCTCTTGTGACTACAATGTTCTTTTCCCTCCTCTCACTTCTGTCGCAGTTTAATTTTGTTGGAAAGCTGCTGGGGCCTCGGGGAAATTCCATGAAAAGGCTACAAGAGGAAACAGGAGTGAAGATGTCCATCCTCGGAAAAGGGTCCATGAGGGATAAAGACAAGGTAAAATCAATCGATTTGTGCAGAAATATGCTGTATGCCGTTGTTTAGCTCATCAAGTAGATCAGTGGTTC
>NC_084619.1:511242-639851 GCF_033978795.1 Nerophis ophidion
GGCTGTACTGAGCTCAGTAATTCTGCCTGATAGCTACGGACTTGTACTTCTCTAAACAGCAAACGAACTGGAACTGAATTAACAGCACATCAGTCTTAATGCCCATGATAATATGATAATAAAACCTAACTTTGAAGTATCTATTTGTATTGTTGATATTAGTGCATATCGTACTTGTTCTTGTTTTGAAGGCGTAATGGGTTCTCCTTTACTAACATACAAACAAACAAAAATAACCACCAGGCTTATTTCACATGCGGGAATTGTCATATTCCCCGATAAGAGTCTATTGGTTATTTTGTTTTCTTTATTGCTTTGTTTACTTCCTTTGGTTTCAGTTGAACTTAAGGAATTTTAGTGCTGACCTGTGGTTTCTGCTTGTTTGCTTGAGCTTAACAAAAGGCCTTTAATATTTAATTGGTAAGAGAATAGATGGAATGTAATTGCATCCCAGCAGGAGATGCACTGGATTTTATCATCCATCTACTGCATCTAAGGTGATTTGTTTTGTCTGTGCAAAGAATACAAGTCACCGATTTATTTGGGTCACGTTCAAACACCACTCAAAAGATAAGTTTAAGTTGAATCAACCCTACAGGATTGTTGGCAACTTGTTTATTTTATTGAACAACTTTATGTGATTAACATATAGGGCAGTGGTTCTCAACCTATTTTCTTTGATGTACCCATACTGGCCAACCTTGAGACGTCAGATTTTGGGAGGTGGGGGCTGGGGCGTGGTTAAGAGTCAATTATTTCATATATATATATATATATATATATATATATATATATATATATATATATAGATATATATATATATATACTTGACTTTCAGTGAATTCTAGCTATATATATATTTTTTTGTATTTATATATATGTATATATAAATAAAAGAAATACTTGAATTTCAGTGTTCATTTATTTACACATATACACACACATTACAGTTAAGGGTTGAATTGTCCATCCTTGTTCTATTCACTATTTTTTTAACCATATGCATGTACAGTAGATGGCAGTATTGTCCTGTTTAAGAGTGTCACAACATTGCTGTTTACGGCAGACGAACTGCTTTACGGTAGACGAAAACGTGACTGCTGTAGTTGTGCGTTGTTACCGCGCTGGGAGGACATTAGATTAGATTAGATTAGATAGTACTGTATTCATTCCTTCAGGAGAGTTCCTTCAGGAAAATTTAAATTTTCAGCACAATCCCATTCAAGATCAGACAAACATTACAGGGAGACAGAACAGGATCGCTGACGGGTCTGCCGGCTTCCAGCGCCCCTTAAAAAAAAAGATGAGATACAGGTAAACAAGGGGGGGGGGGGGAATAGAAGATTAAAATAAAATAAAAAAAATCGGTCTAAGCCTAGGCCCTGGAAAGGGGGTCCAAACTGAGGTCAAGGGAAAAAAAACAACAACTCATAGCCATAGTACACATCCCTCTCACATGTGTGTAAGAGGGAAACATCAAACATCAAAGAACACAAAGGACATTAAGGACATTAAAGTAGCGGAGCTGGTGCAACCAGACACTTCTACATACAGCTATGAATAAAAAGTAAAAGCAACATATCCACTGTGGTGGTCTCTGCGGTGTTCCACGCCATCGTCCGCTGGGGTAGAGGGAGCATGGCCAGAGACAGGAGCAGACCCAACAAAGCAACCAAGAGCGCCGACTCCACTTTCGGCCGCCAACCAACTCTCAGCCAGTGTCCAGTCCGCATGGATGAGCGAGGATACGTCCAAGGTGACTGAGGTGTCCGACACCTGCTCACCCAGCCAAGACACCGCAAAGCCTCTCCGTCCCGGCGCTCAGTGCCAGCTGCGGAGCCCTGTCCCCTCATCCGCATCTTCTCCAGTCCCTCCAAACCGACTCCGGTCTGGCAGAGACCCAGCAGCTGGTCTCCATGGCCAAAAGGCTCCCGGGAGGTAGATCCAGAAGTCCACAAAAAAGCACCACAGAGGTCATGAAAGTGCCACCCCTTGTCATACAGTTCCAAAGAGTCCCGGACCAAAAGGCAAAAAAAAAAAAAAAAATTAAAAAATACTGTAATAACACATGAAAACGAGAGGGAAACGCAAAAGGATGACACAAGAGCACAGAGCTCCTGCCTACAGCAGCCACTACAGCAGCGCCATCTTGGAATAAAAATTTTTTTTTAATGAAACTGCCTAACAATAAACCCACATGAGAAACCAAGAACCCGCCCTCGATAGGGCGGCATAGCTCGGTTGGTAGAGCGGCCGTGTCAGCAACTTGAGGGTTGCAGGTTCGATTCCCGCTTCCGCCATCCTAGTCAGTGCCGTTGTGTCCTTGGGCAAGACACTTTACCCACCTGCTCCCAGTGCCACCCACACTGGTTTAAATGTAACTTAGATATTGGGTTTCACTATGTAAAGCGCTTTGAGTCCCTAGAGAAAAAGCGCTATATAAATATAATTCACTTCACACAATTCACATCATTCTACAGTTATAAAGTCATTGGGCAGGCATGCTGCTCGTATTGTGGGAAAGCAGACGTGAAAACAGGCTGTCCTCACTCAGGTCCGCATGGAGCTGGAGGGTGCGTGGCCTCCAGCTCCACCTGAATTTCGAGAGATTCCCGGGAGAAAATTTGTCACGGGAGGTTTTCGGGAGAGGCGCTGAATTTCGGGAGACTCCCGATTTTCCGGGAGGGTTGGCAAATATGGATGTACCCCCTGTGAATATTTTTTTATTCAAGTACCCCCTACTCAGAGCAAAGCATTTTTGGTTGAAAAAAAAAAGGGAATAAAGAAGTTAAATACAGCACTATTTAATCAGTTTCTGATTTATTAAATTGTATAACAGTGCAAAATATTGCTCATTTGTAGTGGTCTTTCTTGAACTATTTGGAAAAAAAGACATAAAAATACCTAAAAACATAGAAGTAATCATCAACTTAAAGTGGCCTCTTTGGGGATTGTAATAGAGATCCATCTGGATTCATGAACTTAATTCAAAACATTTCTTCACAAAAAAATAAATCTTATACATCAATATTTATGGAACATGTCCACAAAAAAATCTAGCTGTCAACACTGAATTGTTGCATTTCTTTTCACAGTTTGTGAACTTACTTTCATATTTTGTTGAAGTATTATTCAATAAATATATTTGTAAAGAATTTTTGAATTGTTGCTATTTTTAGAATATATATTAGAAAAAATCTCACATACCCCTTGGCATACCTTCAAGTACCCCCAGGGGTACACGTATCCCCATTTGAGAACCACTGATATAGGGTATCATAAACAATCATAAATAATATTCAGTGATCACTTCATGAGGAGAGATAGTCATCCCTTGGTTAATTTCTACCGGACATAACTGCGGTAAACAATTTTCCTCAAAGTGGGATTATTATTAATAAATTAAATATTTCATTATAGTTGGAGCATAAAAAACCCTTCTAATTAAATTTCTAAACATTGTCAATAGACATGATGCGAGCATGGCAAAATGACAAAGCATTCTAACTATACTATCAAAGATTGTGTTGTTAGTGTTGTAATGATTGTTTAAATTGATTAATTCGATTAGAAAAGAACTTTGATTTATATTACTTTGCTTTTATTCATTTTTTAACTAACTAAAAGCTTTTGCACAGCCACTGCTAGAGACCACACATCAGAGCAGTGGCACATGGGTGTGTTAATCTGTGTGACAATGAACAGCGCAGAGTTTTTTGTATTAATTTTGAATGGTTAGTTCAAATGTTTTCCCCATATTACGCACAGAAGCTTTTAAGTGAGTTTTATCCAATTACGCAATTAATCGAACGATCCAATCGATAGCTGCAACCCCAAGTGTTTACCCTTAACCTAAAAATGAAAGTCTCACTATGTGAATATGTTTATCAATCGCCATAACATACAGTAAAGAAAAATGAGACACTAATTGCACGGTGACGGATATTTCACATAAATAAAAATTTATTCAACACTTAATTTAAGCGAAAAAACATGTAGAATATGCTTTTTAAATTTTTTTTTTTTTTTTATCTTTGATGTAGTGAAGCCGCAATATTTGAAGCGCAAGCGATGACTGTACGCACAGCTGTGAGGAGGAGAATGTTAAGTTTGTACTCTTGAAATCAAACTTTATATACAAACTTTAATAGTAACGCGGATTTGGAGAACACTGCAACACACTTTTAAAGGCCTACTGAAACCCACTACTACCGACCACGCAGTCTGATAGTTTATACATCAATGATGAAATGTTAACAATGCAACACATGCCAATAAGGCCTTTTTAGTTTACTAAATTGCAATTTTAAATTTCGCGCCGAAGTATCCTGCTGAAACGTTGCGGTATGATGACGTGTGCGCGTGATGTCACGCATTGTTGAGGACATTTTGTTCCAGCACCGTTCCCAGCTATAAGTCGTCTGTTTTCATCGGATAATTCCACAGTATCCTGGACATCTGTGTTGCTGAATCTTTTGCAATTTTTTCAATGAATAATGGAGACGTCAAAGAAGAAAGCTGTAGGTGGGAAGCGGTGCATTGCGGCCGCTTTTAGCAACACAAACACAGCCGGTGTTTCATCGTTTACATTCCCGAAAGATGACGGTGAAGCTTTGCTATGGAACAGAGCGGTCAAGCGAACATGGTTGGATTGGACCACACACATAAATAAAGTGTATTATGCAGTGATCATTTCGAAAGATCGTGTTTTGAAGTGGGTCCCTTGCGAAGTGCAGAGATGGGCATCGCCACCACCCGTCGACTGCTGCTGAAGAAAGGAGCGGGGGGGCGACATTCAAGTTGTACATGCATAACCATATAATCTCACTAAAACACTAGTAACACAATAAGCAGATAAGGGATTTTCCAGAATTATCCTAGTAAATTTGTCTAATAACATCTGAATCGCTCCCACTGTATAGTCTTTTTATTTATTTTTTTTCTAGTCCTTCACTCTCACTTTCCTCATGCACAAATCTTTCATCGTCGCTCAAATTAATGGGGAAATCGTTGCTTTCTCGGTCCAAATCGCTTTCGCTGCTGGTGGCCATGATTGTAAACAATATTCAGATGTGAGGAGCTCCACAACCCGTGACGTCACGCGCATATCGTCTGCTACTTCCGGTACAGGCAAGGCTTTTTCATCAGCACCAAAAGTTGCGAACTTTATTGTCGATGTTCTCTACTAAATCTTTTCAGCAAAAATATGGCAATATCGCAAAATGATCAAGTATGACACATAGAATGGACCTGCTATCCCCGTTTAAATAAGAAAATCTCAGTAAGCCTTTAAGAAAAAATGTTGAAATGTAAAGTTTTGTGAGAGCCTTATAAAGTAGGTATTGTTTTAGTATCACGTTCAAAGTTTCATCTCCAACTTGGAAACAAAGAATTGTGTTTAATCTCGGAGACCTTGGCGAAGAAGTCTGCCAGTTTTTCAAGGATGTTTTTTGAACGAGTCGACTACAAAGAACGACCCTCAAATAGTAAGGTCTTCACTCCCCGAGGTCGTTCGCCCCTAGCATTGTCAGCGTCACTCTCCGAAGTGCCTCGGCCAATATTAAATATTGTTTTTCTCAGCTAAATGCCTAAAAACTACTTAATTAAAGAGTCCTGACAGCCTGTGTAGCACAGAGGAAACCCAATACACGTTACCATAATACCGTAGAGCAAGATTTGTGTGTGCGATATTGATTTTTTTCCACACCCTGACATCCTTTTCAGGATGAGCTGACACATAAAAGGTTGTGTTTGAAAGGTCGACATAAAGGCAAAGTCGGTGAGGTACGCTTGTCTCTACCATCTCAATTCAGCTCTGACCCACTTGGGTCAGCTCGGCAGTAGGGTGACATCTGAGCTGGGAAGGTACATCAATATTACACCTTGTGTTTCTGGATCAGTCGGGTTAACACCACACTCAGTCAAAGAGAGGCCGCGTCACATCTCCTGGACTTTCCACACGACAGAACAAGTGTAATGAGAAATGTGTCGCTGGCTTACCAACTACACACAGGCACAGTAATAATACAACATCTTAGGTTCTTTATAAGGCAGAGATAACCAAAAGAACTCTGTTTTCATACGGCATGAGGGAAGTCTTGTCTTGGGGTTTTTTTCTGTCTTGTGATTTGCATGTTTTATTTTGAAAATCAACTCCTCTTGTTTCAGATAACCGGCCCTTCCTCTTGTGCCACCAGTCTGATGTCATCCTTGACCCTTGATTGTTTCCACCTGTTTCCCATTACCCTCATGTTTCATATAAGCCCATGCCTCCCCTTGTTCTGTGCCAAATTGTCTCGAGCTTTCGTGCCTGTCTAGCGTCCATGTTCATGTTCATGTCCATGCCTTGCCTCGTCCCACGTCTACTTCAATCAATCAATCAATGTTTACTTAGCCCTAAATCACTAGTGTCTCAAAGGGCTGCACAAACCACTACGACATCCTCGGTAGGCCCACATAAGGGCAAGGAAAACTCACACCCAGTGGGACGTCATTGACAATGATGACTATGAGAACCTAGGAGAGGACGAAAGCAATGGATGCCGAGCGGGTCTAACATGATACTGTGAAAGTTCAATCCATAATGGATCCAACACAGCCGCGAGAGTCCAGTCCAAAGCGGATCCAACACAGCAGCGAGAGTCCCGTTCACAGTGGAGCCGGCAGGAAACCATCCCAAGCGGAGGCGGATCAGCAGCGCGGGGATGTCCCAAGCCGATACACAGGCAAGCGGTCCATCCTGGGTCCCGTCTCTGGACGAGCGGTTCATCCTGGGTCCCGACTCTGGACAGACAGTAAGTCATCCATGGCTACCGGATCGGACCGGACCCCCTCCACAAGGGAGAGTGGGACATAGGAGAAAAAGAAAAGAAACGGCAGATCAACTGGTCTAAAAAGGGAGTCTATTTAAAGGCTAGAGTATACAAATGAGTTTTAAGGTGAGACTTAAATGCTTCTACTGAGGTGTCATCTCGAACTGTTACCGGGAGGGCATTCCAGAGTACTGGAGCCAGAAATGAAAACGCTCTATAGCCCGGAGACTTTTTTTGGGCTTTGGGAATCACTAATAAGCCGGAGTCCTTTGAACGCAGATTTCTTGCCGGGACATACGGTACAATACAATCGGCAAGATAGGATGGAGTTAGACCGTGTAGTATTTTATACGTAAGTAGTAAAACCTTAAAGTCACATCTTAAGTGCACAGGAAGCCAGTGCAGGTGAGCCAGTACAGGCGTAATGTGATCAAACTTTCTTGTTCTTGTCAAAAGTCTAGCAGCCGCATTTTGTACCAACTGTAATCTTTTAATGCTAGACGTGCTTGTATCCAGAATTCCCACGCTGTAATTTTCAATCAATCAATCAATGTTTACTTATATAGCCCTAAATTACTAGTGTCTCAAAGGGCTGCACAAACCACTACGACATCCTCGGTAGGCCCACATCAGGGCAAGGAAAACTCACACCCAGTGGGACATCAGTGACAATAATGACCCAGTGGGACGTCGGTGACAATGATGACTATGAGAACCTAGGAGAGGACGAAAGCAATGGATGCCGAGCGGGTCTAACATGATACTGTGAAACTTCAATCCATAATGGATCCAACACAGCCGCGAGAGTCCAGTCCAAAGCGGATCCAACACAGCAGCGAGAGTCCCGTTCACAGTGGAGCTGGCAGGAAACCATCCCAAGCGGAGGCGGATCAGCAGCGCGGGGATGTCCCAAGCCGATACACAGGCAAGCGGTCCATCCTGGGTCCCGTCTCTGGACGAGCGGTTCATCCTGGGTCCCGACTCTGGACAGACAGTAAGTCATCCATGGCTACCGGATCGGACCGGACCCCCTCCACAAGGGAGAGTGGGACATAGGAGAAAAAGAAAAGAAACGGCAGATCAACTGGTCTAAAAAGGGAGTCTATTTAAAGGCTAGAGTATACAGATGAGTTTTAAGGTGAGACTTAAATGCTTCTACTGAGGTAGCATCTCGAACTGTTACCGGGAGGGCATTCCAGAGTACTGGAGCCAGAAATGAAAACGCTCTATAGCCCGCAGACTATTTTTGGGGTTTGGGAATCACTAATAAGCCGGAGTCCTTTGAACGCAGATTTCTTGCCGAGACATATGGTACAATACAATCGGCAAGATAGGATGGAGCTAGACCGTGTAGTAATTTATACGTAAGTAGTAAAACCTTAAAGTCACATTTTAAGTGCACAGGAAGCCAGTGCAGGTGAGCCAGTACAGGCGTAATGTGATCAAACTTTCTTGTTCTTGTCAAAAGTCTAGCAGCCGCATTTTGTACCAACTGTAATCTTTTAATGCTAGACATGCTTGGATCCAGAATTCCCACGCTGTAATTTTGAGTTTAACTTTTTCTCCTCCTCAGAGCGACTTTTGTTATCTAGCCTTTGTTCAACCGAAGTGGTGAGTTATGATTTTTTCCTAAATATCTTTCCTTCCTCAAAGTTTTTGAGGGATTTTTCGTTGACCTTTATTAGACCAAGATTAGAGTAGAAATGTTATAGTCATTGTTTTCTTCCTCCTGTTTGAGCGGTTTATGTTAGGTTTTCATAGCAGATACGGCGCTAATTAAAGTTAGTCTTTATTTTGGTATTTTCCTCCTTTTTAGGAATGATTTTCGGTTGTTCCCTTTTTGGAACCTTTTTCGCTGACCGATTTTTGTTACTTATAGATTTTGTATACTCTGGCTCTGGAGGTTTAAGAGTTGTCAAAATAAAAGCTTTTCTAAGAATCTCATCTCTGCATCTGAGTCCATTCCTTAGTACAAGCCTGACACGGCACACTTTTCGTAGGAATTGGTATTCACTGAAAATGTTTGCGTGAAGTCTGCCCTGGTTTTCGTCTATTGTCTCTGGTATGGTACGGCAAATATTGCGCCTAAGAAACCTGTGTTTGCCCGCAAATCAGTCCAAGGACTCAAGTGTCCAAACAACCCTGGTGCCTCAGTCTTGTCACCATATTTTTATACACAGCGTGAGTCCAATTGTCTTTATTACGAACATGCTTCTATTAGCCTGGTCTAAACTCCCCCACCCCAGCTCCGTGGCCTCCTTTGACATCATCTCTGGTTGGTTATGCAGTCATTTGCAAACTAACACACCACAAGTCTCTGTGCTTTTTTTTATTGAATACGGCTACAAAATAACCCACCTTGGGGACAAAGAAAGTATAGTAAGTGGGGCCAAAGAAAGTATAGCAAGTGTCAGCACTTAGATCAAGGAGTTGAGAACATTATCGAATTGATCCAGATGTTGCGATCCGCTGCACGGATCGTTTGTTGTTTGGATTTTTGAGTTTGTTTTGAGCACTTCCTTGTTTTGTATTCATCACCACGGCTACTTCATTTTTTTCACCTGCACTGGCGCCTGACGCACACCTGTTTTGGATTGTTATGTTAGTATTTAAGCCCGCCTGCTACCTAAATTCAGTCTGGATGTTCTGTTTGCACTATGCAACAGTTGCGTTAGTCGTTCTCTTTTGTATGTACTCTGCTAAGTCTTAGCTTAGCCTCCGCGCGCTCGGCACGCGCTTCTAAGGATTTTGAACCCGACTCTTGCTAACCGTTAGCATTTCGCTTTCCGTGCATTGGCACACTTTTGTTTTACCCTTTGTACAAGTGTTCTTTTGTTGTATTTTGTATATTAAACAAGCTCCTACCTTCAATCCTCCTGCTCCTAGTCCTGTAGCGTCCGGGGGTGACAATTCACGCATCCAAAATGCGTCGCGCACGCAACATCAGATTCACTACTGTCATTCAAACATTTACTTCAGGGATATATTGCAGAACAAAGTTACGTTGCATTTTACAAGCCATGATAAAGGGAATAGATAAAATTACCATGAAAAAAATTATAGGATTAATTTCTATCTATGTTTACCAAGTATAGTTTAAATAGCTAAAACTACATATTGGACAGACTCATGGCCAGTAAGATACACCTTTTGGAGCCAAATAAACCTGTGCTATATAAACCGTGCCAGATATGGTCAGAATATTTATACTCAGCCACATAGGGCTTCAAGTCCAATTTGGGTACACATCAGTCAAGTCTGACAACCACCTGTTCTCACTGTGACCACAACATATAAGGATGCTGGGAACAGATAATATCTCTCCTGCCATGTCTGTCAGACCATGCCCGTGCAATGTATCTTTGTTTAAATCCTCTGTGAGGCCACTATCAATGGCAGGAATGAGCCGTGCTCGATATAAATTATATGGTAACTCTCCCATATCGTAGTCTGGTTCCTCATTTGTGTCAAGTCTCTTAATATTACCCACTATCAGAAAATAAGCCAGTTTAAAAAATGTCTTTAAAAAGCTATAGATGAGATAAAGTAACAGTGAAACCATTAGGCCAATTGCACATAGCCTATTGCATGTGTATTGAAATGTATTTCATCAGTTTTAAATACTATAAATAAGCATAACCAGTAGTAAAAACACTCAACGCAAAGTGTGATGGTATCCATCTCCCCTTACTCCCCCTGTCGGCTCATCACCATCTATGCTAAGAAGCTTTTAATACAGGTTTAAGGATGTTTACATGTTATTTTTTCCATTTCATTCATAATCTAAATGTTTACCGTTTGTAGATCAAAAACGATTCTCTATAAATTGTGTTTTTGGGTGTCCATCCATCCATTTTCTACCGCTTATTCCCTTTTGGGGTCGCGGGGGCGCTGGCGCCTATCTCAGCTACAATCGGGCGGAAGGCGGGGTACACCCTGGACAAGTCGCCACCTCATCGCAGGGCCAACACAGAATTAAAAGGGGTCATATTATGATATTTTTTCTACATCTAAAACACTTCCTTGTGGTCTACATAATTTTTAATGGTGTCACGCCTGTAAATCAGTTTTATGTTTGACCATGTTTGTGTTTTGTTTTTGGACTCTTGTTTCCCGTTTTGCACTTCCTGGTTTTGTTTGTTTCGATAGTTACGCATTAGTTTCCACCTGGTATCCAGGTCATGCCCCTGCCCTCAGTTCCACACCTGTTTCTCATCGTCATAGTCACTATTTAAATCATTTGTTTTCTGATCCTCGGCCTGGTAACTTTGCTTACTGCTTGCTGCTTGCTTAAGTATACTGGCTTATCCACTTGCCCACTTACCCATGCTGCTCCTGCCTTCATGTCATGCTATTCGGTTTTGTCCACGCCAAGTAAGTTTTTGTTCGTATTTATGCCTCTGTGCAAGTTTTTGGTTTGTTTTGTATCATTGATAGTATATTGTTTATTTGTAGAAAGTCATGCCATTGTGCTATTTAGTTTGAAGTTTAGTATAAATTATCATCCGCCACCGAGCACGCCTTTTGTTTTGCCTTTTTGTATTATAGTGTATAAATAAATTTAATCATGTACCTGAATTCACGCCTGGCTCGTTCCAAATTCCCTCTGCATCGAAAAAGCAAAACAAATCCAAGTCAAGGTCCTGACAAATGGTGGCTCTTTGGTCCAAATTCTGCATAGATTTTGTTTTACAGATCGTTTTCAAGCCGCTTTCTGACCGTCTCTTCAGGATGCGCTGTTTTGTGGTTGGGCCTAATTACGTTCCCCCACTTCGACAGCGTCTTCTCCCCTTCAGCCACGTTGTATTTTTTACAGCTTCCATATCGAGTCTACTGACAGATATAGGTTTGAACTATACGCTTCTTTGTTTTAGAAATAGCGATAGCAGAGGATACATGTGCATGTACGAGCCAGTCTGCCCCACAACAGGAGGCTAGAGAAAAAGAAGGAACTTACTGACTGCAACGCCGGACTACAATATATGGAAATATCTGTTGACCAATTAGAAAATGTCACAATTCAGACAAATTCCAAACCGCTCTTTTGGAAGAAGTATGAAGGAAGGCAATGTTGTTTTATAGATATCTCCGCCATGCCTCCATGGTTTTATTTCAAATTGTCTGGATTTATCCAGATTACAAATATACAAAAACAAGTACCAACAATAAAAGTTGGTTTTGCATAATACATTTGCTGCGTTTCTCATACAGATTACTAAATAAAACAGACAAGGTACTGTAACAATTTATGGGGTCCAACAGTGTACATCCTTAGTCCGGTGCTGTTTAGTTTTGACCCACTTTCATTACATCAACATAGCCATGGATTGAACGGATTTTATATGTCAGTGTGTTTTTACAGACTTCAAATTGATGTGTCTTCTGTAATATTCATATTTTCACTTTTGTTTTAGCTTTTAAAAATGTTGCAATCAATGTATTCGGATTATCAACGGCTCCAGTGACTTTTAAATCAATAATGTAAAGAATGTCGCACAGAAGTAGCAAATCCAGTCATTGTAATCCCTGACTCAAGTCTCCTGAGCTTCTTAGTTTAACCTTACTCAGTGTTGTCATTAACCTTGTTTCCCAGTGTGCTACGCAGCCGTTTCATTTCTTTACCTTAATTGACTGCTTTGCCTCTATAAGGCGCTCATTTTGTTCAATAGGAGACGGCTTTGCAACGGGTTCCTCTTCTGACGATTTAAAAGGATAGATACATGCTAGGATTTTTTCTGTGTGTTTAAATTATCAAGATACACCTGAGTTCAATTTAAACTCCTGAGGTGTTCCTCCACAATAGTATTTTTTTTAAACAAAAGTTTGATAGAAGACAACATTCTATATGTGAAAATATTGGTCAGTCATGTGTTTAGCTATACTACACTTGAAATCCTCCAATGTGGGACTAAAATTGATATTCTTATTTTGTTCAAGATAAGCGAATGAATAATGTAATAATCTTACAAACCCTGTTTCCATATGAGTTGGGAAATTGTGTTAAATGTAAATATAAACAGAATATAATGATTTGCAAATCATTTTCAACCCATATTCAGTTGATTATGCTACAAAGACAACATATTTGATGTTCAAACTCAAACATTTTTTTTTTGCAAATAATCATTAACTTTAGAATTTGATGCCAACAACATGTGACAAAGAAGTTGGGAAAGGTAGCAATAAATACTGATAAAGTTGAGGAATGCTCATCAAACAGTTATTTGGAACATCCCACAAGTGTGCAGGCTAATTGGGAACAGGTGGGTGCCATGATTGGGTATAAAAACAGCTTCCATGGAATGCTAAGTAATTCACAAACAAGGATGGGGCGAGGGTTACCAACTTGTAAGCAAATTCTCAAACAGTCTTAGAACAACATTTCTCAACAAGCTATGGCAAAGAATTTACGGATTTTACCATCTACGGTCTGTAAAATCATCAAAAGGTTCAGAGAATCTGGAGAAATGACTACACGTAAGCGATGATATTACGGACCTTTGATCCCTCAGGCGGTACTGCATCAAAAACCGACATCAGTGTGTAGAGGATATCACCACATGGGCTCAGGAACACTTCATAAAACCACTGTCAGTAACTACAGTTGGTTGCTACATCTGTAAGTGCAAGTTAAAACTCTACTATGCAAAGCGAAAGGCATTTATCAACAACACGCAGGAACGCCGCCGGCTTTACTGGGCCCGAGCTCATCTAAGATGGACTGATGCAAAGTGGAAAAGTGTTTTGTGGTCTGACGAGTCCACATTTTAAATTATATTTGGAAACTGTGGACGTGGTGTCCTCCGGAACAAAGAGGAAAATAACCATCTGGATTGTTATAGGCCCAAAGTTCAAAAGCCAGCATCTGTAATGGTATGGGGGTGTATTAGTGCCCACGGCATGAGTAACTTACATATCTGTGAAGGCCGCATTAATACTGAATGGTCCATACAGGTTTTGGAGCAACATATGTTGTCATCCAAGCAACGTTATCATGGACGCCCCTGCTTTTTTCAGCAAAACAATGCCAAGCCACGTGTTACAACTGCGTGGCTTCGTAGTAAAAGAGTGAGGGTACTTTCCTGGCCCGCCTGCAGTCCAGACATGTCTCCCATCGAAAATGTGTGGCACATTACGAAGCGTAAAATACGACAACAAGACCTCGGAATGTTGAAAGACTTAAACGGTACATCAAGCAAGAATGGTAAAAAATTCCACTTTCAAAGCTTCCACAATTAGTTTCCTCAGTTCCCAAACGTTTATTGAGTGCTGTTAAAAGAAAATGTGATGTAACACAGTGGTGAACATGCCCTTTCCCAACTACTTTGGCACATGTTGCAGCCATGAAATTCTAAGTTAATTATTATTTGCAAAAAAAAAAAAAAGGTTTATGAGTTTGAACATCAAATATCTTGTCTTTGTAGTGCATTCAATTGAATATGGGTTGAAAAGGATTTGCAAATCATTGTATTCTGTTTATATTTACATCTAACACAATTTCCCAACTCATATGGAAACAGTGTTTGTATTAGACTTGTTAGAAAATACTACACCATAAAAATACCCAAATTTACAGTTAATAAAGTCATTTTTACATGAATACCCCTGGAAGTATCAATATAATTGACTTTTGAATATAATTTACATGTTCAGTTATTGTTCTTAATTACTATTATTTTTTTACCCATTAACAATATTTTGCATTATAAAAGCATACTTTTGATTGTTCTCCAGCACTTGACAATGGTAAATGTTGCAGTGATAATTTGTATCCAGTTTGTGGGGTCAATGCATTGTTCTTGTGATACACATTCTTAAAACTGCTGTCTTTCTATGTCACAGGAAGAAGAATTGAGGAAAAGCGGAGAGGCCAAATATGCACATCTGAGTCACGATCTTCATGTGTTAATTGAGGTCTTTGCTCCACCGGGTGAGGCCTATTCCCGTATGAGTCACGCCTTAGAGGAGATAAAGAAATTCCTTGTTCCAGTAAGTGAACTGCTTTACATCATTGTTTCAAACCATAACTTAATCCCTTGTAGAAGTTACAAAATAAATTACTTTTGACTCAATAGTTTTAGTGACACAAAGACAAAGTACTTAGTTTCTTTGCACTGAAGCAATTAGCTTTAGTTGGATGTTTTTTTTCCTTTAAACCTATACTTACTGAGGAATAAAAACATTACACTCAGCAATTTAAGTGCAGTATTGAACAACAAACGAATAGCCTGGAGAACTTGGACATAATTAATATGCTTGGTTTATAATCGTGCGTCTAAGCTGTAAATATTAATCAAACTTTGCAAATGTGACAAGCTGCATCAGTTTGCTTTATGGGGATCATGCTGTTTCCCCATAATGCCTCAGCTTTCTTATTCAGTGCCAGAAGGATAATGACGCTGCATATGCTCGCAGCACTTTAAACATATATGACTATTAGCCAAATGAGCCCATCTGGAAAGAAACCATTGATCAAACTAGTGTATTTGTTATATTATTATTCAGTTGTAAGCCTTGAAATAGAGCACTGAGACTATTGTGAACTGTATGTTGATGTATATGTGGTGTATGTGTGATCATTATATGAATCAAGCAAATACAAAGTGTTCCTAATTACTGCAAGATGTAGTAAAAAAAATGTGTTTACTGCAACAAAAGTATTCTATCAGTATAATGGACGACATTGGATTTAGAATATGTATCTACAGCTTTTGGCGATAACCAACTATGTCAACCAATTTATCAAGTCCCAATCGACCGTGTTCTTTGGACAGTATTGCTAAAAAAAATATGTTTCCTAAATATTTTTTGGACTTATAATTTCAGACATAAAGGAAACATTTCAATGAAAAATTGGTTCGTTAATGCCAACATATTTTATCGTCAACTTTACAATAACAATGACAAGCATACTTGCCAACCCTCCCGGATTTTCCGGGAGACTCCCGGAATTCAGCGCCTCTCCCCAAAACCTCCCGGAAGAAATTTTCTCTCGAAAATCAGCAGGAGCTGGAGGCCACGCCCCCCACCCCCGCTCAAACATGCACAGACAGTTCGAAGCTTGAAAAGAAGGATTGCAGGCGGATCTGACGGCAATTAAAGTCATTTTTTAAAAACGACTGCTAACCCTCCTCCTTTTCGGCCGGCCGACCGCAGAGAATAAAAGTAGGAACACTCCGGAGGCAGAAATTCATTAAGAGGGGCGGACTCACCGGCTCTCAGCCATGTTTCCGTCACACAGAGGAAGTCAATTCCGGGGGAAGTGAAGAAATCCTTCAGGATAAACGTTTTGTTTGTCAAAGATCTTGCGTTCACAAGACCGAACCTGGCGGGGGCCAGCACGTCCAAGGGCGCAGCTAATCCAAATGGGGCCCGCAAGTGGCGGGGGAGAAGAGCCACGAGGCGGGAAAGGAAGGCAGGAATCCGGCCAGGTGAAAAAACTGACTGGGACGTCGAAAAACCAACGTCGAAGTTGATCATATCGGTAGGAGCGGGGCAAAGATCCAACAGTGTTTAGCGATCATACACAAGCAGTGAGCTGACAGAGACGAAAATAGACACAAACAACACAAAAACGAACAGAGCTGACAGTGAGAGACAGCAGGGCAAAGCACATACTGGCGCCATCTTCTGGAAACTCTGAAGTGACGTTACTTAAATAGTGAGAGGTAAGTGTTGTTGTGTTGTTTTAGTAACCAGCAAGCACAGTAGAGTTAGTAGAACAACTGTGTTTTTATTACTGTGTATTTAATAGGTGCCGTCTGAAATTCAACAATTTTTTTTATTTATATATATATAATAAAATAAATGTATATAGCTAGAATTCACTGAAAGTTAAGTATTTCATACATATATATATATATATATATATATATATATATATATATATATATATATATATATATATGTATATATGTATATACATATATATATATATATGAAATATATATGAAATATATATGAAATACTCGAGTTGGTAAATTGGCTGTAAATATACACCCCTCCCCTCTAAACCACGCACCCAAACCACGCCTGCGCCCCATGAATGCCTTGAATTACTGCCGGGTCAAACTTGCTTCCCAAAATAATTAGCGCATGCTTAGTATTACCGCCTGGTCAAACTCGTGACGTTACGAGTGACACTTCCTCTGTCATCATTTTCAAAATGGAGGAGGCTGATTTCAATACCGGTAATTTGAAATCGCATAAAGGGAAGAAGATTAAAAGCTATTCAGTAGGATTTAAGGTCCAAGCTTACTTCACACTCAAATGTTTACTGTATACAAATGGTAAGTGCCAGAGTGAGAAGAGGTTTTAAAAAAATTAGCGCATGCTTACTTTTACCACATGCCTTTGGTAAGCGCAGGAGTGAGAAGAGGTTTTAAATTAATTAGCGCCCCGGTGGCAATTCAAGGAAATACGTTTTTTCCTGTCAGTGCTCTTATTTTGTTAAATTTCCTGTTTGTTCCGCGGAGCACTGTTTTCACCTCACCTGCTGTTGATTGGCAGCTGCTTCACACCTGCTGCCAATCAACACATGTCTATTTATGTTTTCACTCGAGCACTCCTCAGGGCTCGAATATCACACTCTGTTTGGAACCTTTTTTGCAAGACTGCTCAATTTTTCTGTTACATTAGATTAAAACTCTTCATACCTTCTCTTCGCTCTCCCGGTTCCTGCACCTTGGAGTCACGAATACGGCAGCCATGCGAGTTCCCAACACAAACAAAGGTTCTTAGTTATTCTGCTGACATATGCAGTAACATATTGTGTCATTTATCATTCTATTATTTTGTCAAAGTTATTAAGGACAAGTGGTAGAAAGTGAATAATTAATCTACTTGTTTATTCGTTGTTATTATCTGCCTACTTTCTCTTTTAACATGTTCTATCTACACTTCTGCTAAAATTTAATGATCACTTGTTCTTCTGTTGTTTGGATGCTTTACATTAGTTTTGGATGATACAACAAAATTGGGTATCAATCCGATACCAAGTAGTTACAGGATCATACATTGGTCATATTCAAAGTCCGAATGTGTCCAGGGATATATTTCCTGAGTTTATGAACATAATATAAATTTTAGAAAAATGAAAAGAGATTTTGTGATGCTAAAAAATATCGATAATCATAGTAGTATCGACTAGATAAGCTCCTGTACTTGGTATCATTACAGTGAATGTCAGCTAGGTGTAGATCCACCAATGGCATTTTTTACATTGTGATGCCGGTGAGCTACAGTGTAGACCAGGGGTGCCCACACTTTTTCTGAAGACGAGCTACTTTTCAATTGACCAACTCGAGGGGATCTACCTCATTTATATATATCATTTATATTTATTTATTTATGAAAGAGACATTTTTGTAAACAAGTTAAATGTGTTTAATGATAATACAAGCATGTGTAACACATATAGATGTCTTTCTTTCACAAAGACAAGAATATAAGTTGGTGTATTACCTGATTCTGATGACTTGCATTGATTGGAATCAGACAATAATGATGATAACGCCCACATTTTCAAATGGAGGAGAAAAAAAGTTGTCCTTTCTGTACAATACCACATGAAAGTGTTTAGTTTTTGGCATCTAATTCATCCAGCTTCCATACACTTTACAAGAAAAACATTGGCGGCAAATTCCGTAGCTTGCTTGATTGACATTCACGGCACCCGAGGGTCTTGTGAGATGACGCTGGCTGCTGCCAGTTCATTATTATGAAAAAATGACAGAGAGGAAGGCGAGAAACACTTTTTATTTCAACAGACTTTCGCGCCGTCCCTTCCGTCAAAACTCTAAAGGCCGACTGCACATTTCCTATCGTCACAATAAAAGCCCTGCTTCATGCTGCCTGCGCTAACAAAATAAGAGTCTCGGAAAGCTGGCGTGCACAAGTGCTGTGCACGCCAGCTTTCTGAGGGATCGCTTGTGCACGCCAGTTTTCCGAGACTCTGTATTTAGTTAGCGCAGGCAGCATGAAGCAGGGCTTTTATTGTGAAGATAGAAAATGTGCAGTCGGCCTTTAGAGTTTTGACGGAAGGTACGGAGCGAGAGTCTGTTGAAATAAAAAGTGTTTCTCGCCTTCCTCTCGGTCATATTTTAATAATAATGATCTTGCAGCAGCCAGCGTCATCTCACAAGACCCTCCGGTACCGTGAATGTCATTTAAGTGACGTCTTGGTGAAGATTGATGATCACTAATTTTTAGGTCTATTTTTTTTAAAAGCCTGGCTGGAGATCGACTGACAGACCCCCCGTGGTCGACTGGTAGCTCGCGATCGACGTAATTGGCACCCCTGGTGTAGAGTGAAGCCTGTTTTGCTTTTCCTCGTCCTGCAGGGGTGATACTCGTAAGAAACTTACTTTTATTTTTTGCCATGAAGGCGAGGATTAGTGATTTAGTAGTAGCTAAAACACTGCAGACTGCGGCTGGACTTTAGCTCGTCATGTCTTAAAGCACTTCTTCCTGAGGGCGTTTCAGTGTTATAGCTTCCCCTTTATAGTTAGTTTTTAAGCCAAAATGCGTCCGTTTTCGCTTTTCGGTCTACACACTGTGTCTGAAAGTTTTAGTATGGTACGCAGTACGTGTGGTGATGTTTATGCCCGTTTAGGCACTGTTGCCTTTGGATTTGTTTTTTTCATCTTCAAATTCGTATGCTCTAATCAATGTTAATACAGGTCGCTCATTAAGGGGATAACAAGAAAAAGAAGACAATTATTTACTTTAATAGTAATGTTCTCAAATTCTTCTTAGCCCCGTGAGTGTTTACTGTTACAAAATTAAATAAAGTTAGGTCTAACCTTTTATTTGTAGCTGAAGTACATGTGCTTATCCCTCTCCAGAAAAACGTACTTTGTTGTAAAGGTCTTTATTACCTTCTGTTTTGTCTGCAAATCCAGTTTGGAGTATTTTTTGAGCTTGGATATTTAATATTCCATCTTGGCAGCCTGATACATTTAGTTAATTCAGCAGGGCATTAAAACATCTGTTGCATTTGACTTGTTGCTAACAGACACCTTCTGTCTGAAAAGCCTCGCAGTATGACTTTGTATTTTATAGTTCGATTAGCAAGAATAAATAACATCCGAATACATTACACGGGATGTAGATTTTACAGTGTAGGAAGTCATTGTGAAAAAGGTTTAACTGCTTTTGTGTCTATGCACGCACACCCTGCATGTACATGTAGCAAGACGGCGGTGAGTGACAAGTCCGAACAACAAACAAATTCCTCAGACTGACAAGCAATTTTTAATCAATATGTTTAGTAATTCAGGCCTCGAATTTTAACTTTTTAAGGTCAAGGCAAGTGTTGCCTTAAAGGAGGGCTCATATTTTAGGGCACCGAGGCATGTTAGAAAGGCACCAAAGCAAACATTTTCTTCGAGGCAGTGGCTCCAAAGTATATATCCATCCATCCATCCATTTCTTCCACTTATCCGAGGTCGGGTCGCGGGGGTAGCAGCCTAAGCAGGGAAGCACAGACTTCCCTCTCCCCAGCCACTTCGTCCAGCTCCTCCTGGGGGATCCCGAGGCGTTCCCAGGCCACTCGGGAGACATAGTTTTCCCAACGTGTCTGGGGTCTTCCCCGTGGCCTCCTACCGGTTGGACGTGCCCGAAACACCTCCCGTGATCTTGTCCTTTCGGTCATAACCCAAATCTCATGACCATAGGTGAGGATGGGAACGTAGATCGACCGGTAAATTGAGAGCTTTGCCTTCCGGCTCAGCTCCACAACGGATTGATACAGCGTTCGCATTACTGTCGACCCCTCGATCCATTCTTCGCTCACACGTGAACAAGACTCTGAGGTACTTGAACTCCTCCACTTGGGGCAAGATCTACTCCCCAACCCAGAGATGGCACTCCACCCTTTTCAGGGCGAGAACCATGGACTCGGAGGTGCTGATTCCCATCCCAGTCGCTAAATACTCTGCTGCGAACCGATCCAGTGAGAGTTGAAGATCTTGGCCAGATGAAGCCAACAGGACCTGATCCTCCAGCCACCCAACCAGATACTCTCAACGCCCTGACTACGCCTAGAAATTATGTCCATAAAAGTTATGAACAGACAAAAGGCAGCCAAAGTATATATACATATATATATATATATACAGTATATATATATATATATATATATATATATATATATATATATATATATATATATATATATATATATATATATATATATATATATATATATATATATATATATATATATATATATATATATACGGACGGCGTGGCGCAGTGGGGAGAGTGGCCGTGCGCAACCCGAGCGTCCCTGGTTCAATTCCCACCTAGTACCAACCTCGTCACGTCCGTTGTGTCCTGAGCAAGACACTTCACCCTTGCTCCTGATGGGTGCTGGTTAGCGCCTTGCATGACAGCTCCCTCCATCAGTGTGTGAATGTGTGTGTGAATGGGTAAATGTGGAAGTAGTGTCAAAGTGCTTTGAGTACCTTGAAGGTAGAAAAGCGCTATACAAGTACAACCCATTTATCATTTATTATTTATATATATATATATATATATATATATATATACAATGGTAAAGAATTCCACTTTCAAAGCTTCAACAATTAGTTTCCTCAGTTCCCAAACGTTTATTGAGTGTTGTTAAAAGAAAATGTGATGTAACACAGTGGTGAACATGCCCTTTCCCAACTACTTTGGCACATGTTGCAGCCATGAAATTCTAAGTTAATTATTATTTGTAAAAAAATATAAAGTTTATGAGTTTGAACATCAAATATCTTGTCTTTGTAGTGCATTCTAACTGAATATGGGTTGAAAAGGATTTTCAAATCATTCTATTCTGTTTATATTTACATCTAACACAATTTCCCAACTCATATGGAAACGGGGTTCGTAGTTGATGGTGTTCTTGTTATATTTTTGGTTTGGAAAAATGTAACTGGGCCCTGTGATGAGGTGGCGACTCGTCCAGGGTGTACTCCGCCTTCCGCCCGATTGTAGCTTAGATAGGCACCAGCGCCCCCCGCCACCCCAAAGGGAATAAGTGGTAGAAAATGGATGGATGGGAAAATGTAACTGAATAAGTTGCATACAGTCCATGTGATATTTTGTCAGTAAGAATTGTGTTCACTTCCCGTGTTTTGGTGTATGAGTTGCCTTTTTATAATTAGTTAAAAATATAGAGTAAGTAGAGAAAATGACATATCGTGTAGCAATTGATTGATACCAAATGGTCATAACATCATCTTCCGGAAAGTACCTGGTTCCTGGCACTCGTCCAGGTCTTCTACCTCAGCATACAGAAACATTTTTTTCTGCACATTCTGTTGGTATTCAGTAATTCTTGCCAGCAATCGTACTTGCCTTATTTTCGTCAGGTTACCGCATCACTGTATTCAAGCAAACGATCTCGGCAACCAGGTCGAGTCCTGAAGTCAAAATAGTCCAAATCTTCTAAATCATTGCAGAACTCTTTCCACAAGTGTACAGGAAATGATGAAATGCACATTGTGGTTTTGTTAATGTAGGCGTTAAACACGACTTTCTAGCCTTTTCAAAAACATTAATGTGCTTGGTTTGACTTCAATATTGGTGGGTGGTGACTGGTGACAATGATGAAGGACCGTAGGGAAATGTTGGTCCTATACCAAGAGCACTTGAAAACCCCTGTTATTGATCATTGTCATATAAACTGACTTAATTGTCATCTAAGCTGACCGTTATTACTGATGGCCACCCCAGGTCACTATTTCAGTCAGAGGCTAGAATCCATTTACCTCGCGCTAACACAGGTTCTTCAGCAGCGTACTCAACCCAAAGACAAGGCGAACCACCAATGATCCAAATCTACAACCTGCAGTCTTAGGAAGTATAAGTTAGTGGGTGACTATACAAAACTACACAACAGCTGTGTGCTTATGAATAAACAGTCACAACCTGTTTGGGAGAATATCTTCCAGAAAGAAGTTATGCAGGATGGCATGTATTGTGGGGATTTTTTTGCAAAGCTCCTTTAGCTGATAAGCTTCATGAACAATACCTGCTGTGCTCTGTGAAGATTTATGTTCACCAAGCAGTATATGTAGCGGTCTTAAGCAGTGTTGATGTGATAGTAAGAAGCTCAAAGAAGAGTAATTGCACTGCATCCAACGGTGATCACTTGCCGATGTAGCTGACAGGAGTTTAGATACATTTTTGCATGTATGGATAGCACAACAAAGGTAATTTATTAAGAAGATTGCATTTCTATGTTGTTGTTTTTTGTCCGATTTTTTGACATTACATTGAGTTAATGGTGTAACCCCTTTTTGCTAAAAACAGCTGGGATTTACTCTATCTCACTCATAACCCTGAACAGGATATGAATTAATATTTTTAATTACCACCAAGGAAGTAACTTTATCCGCCACAGATGCGTATGTTTGTTGTAAGATTATGTAAGAACTATTATCAAAGTTAGCATAAATAAATAACACTTTGCTGAAGGTAGCTAGGTAATGATACAAAACCGTGATTTGTCTTCTTTCTTTGATTCAATTCCAATTATTGGTATTTTCTGTCATTACATTATTGTCATTGTAATTTGTTGTTAATAAGTAGGGGTGTGCCAAATGATTGACCACGGATCATTATCTGCCAATTTTCTTGAAAAAGTATGTGATGGCTTTTGCCTACTATTGCTGATTACAAACAAATGTATTTGTATTCCCTTTGACACATGTACATATAATGTATACATATACACATATACTGTATACATACATATATATATATATATATATATATATATATATATATATATATATGCATACATTTATATATACATATATATATAAACTTATATATATATATACACATATATGTATATATACACACATATATACGTATATATACACACACATACTGTACATATATATATATATATATACACATATACACTCACACACACACACATATATATATATATATATATATATATATATATATATACACACATATATACATATGTATATACACACATATACATACATATACACACACACACACACACACATATATATATGTATATATATACACACACAGAATATATATATATATATACACAGAATATATGTATATATATTATGTGTATACATATACATACATAATGTACATACATACATACATACATTTACCTATATACATATATAGTTATATTACATGCATTTGGTTTTTGGCCCTCGACAACATTTTTTTTAACTCAATACGGCCCCCAGGGCAAAAAGTGTGGACACCCCTGCCTTACAGCTAATAAGCGGCTAACAGCCAATTATGTTTCTCCATATACAGTGTGAAGCTGCTAAAAATACATCAATAAACTTAGATTATTAACAGGAAATTAACAAGTAAAATAAAAGAGTCTAGGGAGAGGATAATGTTCCTGTTGGTCTGTCAGCATTGTTGCAGGCAGTAGATAACACGTAAGAGGAAGGCAAATCGATCCATAAATTGGTGGTGTCAATAATAAATGTATAATCAGTATATGATCAATACTAGAGGGATTAGTTTAATATTTTTATCGTCTCAAAATATTTTTTTCGTAGTTTTTGCTTAACTCAGCGAGACATTTCTTAGACAAAGGAGGATTTTGAGGGCAAAAACCAAATGATTTAAATGAGTAGTGCATAGCTTGTGTTTAGTTAGTGTACAACTGATGTTGCTTTGCTCAAACAGCTGTATGTAATAAAAGACGATAATGAATTAATTTAATATTGTGTTGATATTGTTAACTGTCAATTACACTCACCATAAATACAGTTAAAACATGTGATTGGTATTTGTAACGGCCAATCGGACTCATGGATGATCGGTATGGGATTCGGCAACATAAACAATTGGCACATAATGATACTAACATTAGAATACCTGCCTTTCACGCCCACCTCTCATGGCTGACAACTGGGCCAAAATCGTAGAAGAAAAACAAAAAACAAACGGCCTCCGGGGAGTAGTTGAAATCAAAAGCGTGCACTTAATTTGGCTTTTATGGTGTGGGTAGGAAAAAGCTGGATATGGGTTTTGCAACATGTAAGTTGTTTTGTTTCACCCTTATAAACACAGAAATATTGAGCTATTGTTATCATGAGCCATTTATTGCCTACGGCGGGGTCAGCAACCCGTGGCTCTTGAGCCGCATGCGGCTCTTAAGTCCCGACCTAGTGGCTCCCTGGACCTCTTTCAGAGATGTGTGACAATGAAAAAAGATGAAGAAAAAAATTGATTTTTTGTTTGACTATATTTTCTGTAAGAGGACAAACATGACACAAACCTTCCTAATTGTTAGAAAGCCTACTGTTTATGTTATACATGCTTCACTGATGAGAGTATTTGGCAAGCACCGTTTTGCCCTACTAATTTCAGCGATCCTTAAACTCATCGCCGTTTGTTTACATGAACAACTTTCTCTGATGCTGCCACAGAAAGACGTGTTTTATGCCACTCCTTTTTGTCTCATTTTGTCCACCAAATGTTTTATGCTGTGCGTGAATGCACAAAGGAGAGCTTGGTTGATGCTATTGATTTGCTGGAGTGCTTATCAGGCATATTTGGTCAATCCATGACTGCGAGCTAATCAATGCTAGCTGTATGTACATATTGCATCATTAGGACTGGTATATTTGAGTTAATTTAATTTTTTTTACTTATGTCCTCTGTGTATTTTATTTATATGTGCGTGTCTCATGACACATTATCCGTATGTCGTATTGGCTGCATTTCTCATAGTTGTTTGTGTGCCATATTGTTCCAGACCACAGCAAATGTTACCCAGCTTGCAAAGATTGTAATAAATCCATTACTTTTTCACTTTGCATTACATTTACTTTTTTAAATTCAATCTCCATTCTGTACACTGCTGCTGGAATTAAAATTTTCCTGAGAAAACTCTCCTGAAGGAATCAAAAAAGTGCTATCCATCTATTTATCTATCTATCTATTAAAAGAAGACAGCCCGCCATTTCCTAAAACATGGACACACATATCTATACATTTGGCCATTCGGAGCCAGTAATTTCTAGAAGTTATGTCATCCTGTGAGAAGCCTCCATTTTACTAATGATTTCCAATGTTACAAAAATGTGGACAATAAAAATTAAAATACAACATTTCTGTCAACTAAGTTTTGCGTAAACCTTTGATAGTAGGCTAATATAGCTAATATAGACACTTACATCATGGGTTGCCTTCATTATAACACTTACTGTATATAAGGCTTTTAATTTTTTGTGGCTCCAGACAGATTTTTTTGTTGTTGTATTTTTGGTCCAATATGGCTCTTTCTGTAACGCTTGCTGGGCATGGTGATGCCGGTTAGTTCTTCCTTGGATGCAGTCGGGCAACGAACACAGCGTGGAGATATGAAACAATGATTTATTCAAACTAACAAACTGGCTAAGAAACAGAAATCACTTGCACGAGGCACAAAAAGGAAAACAAAAACTAGTAGCATGAGAGCTAGAGGAAATCAAATGCATAGCGCGAAAGCTAGCGAGTAGAAACATAGAATTGCAGTCGTCACTTGTTGCGTTTAAGCAAATTAGGAAGCGAGAAAGACTGAACCAAAAGGGCAGGCTTAAATAAAGCGGTAATCAAGAGAAACAGGTGTGCGTCAACGGCGAGTATCAGGTGGAACTAATATGAAACCATGGTGACAGAACAAACAGGAACTAAGGAAGTCAAACATACCGTATTTCCTTGAATTGCCGCAGGGCATTTAGTATGCGCCTGCCTTGAATTACTGCCGACTCAAACTCGCTTCGCAAACTAATTAGCGCATGCTTAGTATTACCGCCTGGTCAAACTCGTGACGTCACGAGTGACACTTTCCCTGTCATCATTTTCAAAATGGAGGAGGCTGATTTCAATACCGGTAATTTGAAATCGCATAAAGGGAAGAAGATTAAGAGCTATTCAGTAGGATTTAAGGTCCAAGCTTACATCACACTCAATTTTTTACTGCATGCCTTTGGTAAGCGCCGGAGTGAGAAGAGGTTTTAAAATAATTAGCGCATGCTTACTTTTACCGCATGCCTTTGGTAAGCGCAGGAGTGAGAAGAGGTGTTAAATTCATTAGGGCCCCAACGGAAATTCAAGGAAATACGGTAAATAGAATCCATCCATCCATCCATCTTCTTCCGCTTATCCGAGGTCGAGTCGCGGGGGCAACAGCCTAAGCAGGGAAACCCAGACTTCCCTTTCCCCAGCCACTTCGTGTAGCTCTTCCCGGGGGATCCCGAGGCGTTCCCAGGCCAGCCGGGAGACATAGTCTTCCCAACGTGTCCTGGGTCTTCCCCGTGGCCTCCTACCGGTTGGACATGCCCTAAACACCTCCCTAGGGAGGCGTTCGGGTGGCATCCTGACCAGATGCCCGAACCACCTCATCTGGCTCCTCTCGATGTGGAGGAGAAGCGGCTTTACTTTGAGTTCCTCCCAGATGGCAGAGCTTCTCACCCTATCTCTAAGGGAGAGCCCCGCCACACGGCGGAGGAAACTCATTTCGGCCGCTTGTACCCGTGATCTTATCCTTTCGGTCATGACCCAAAGCTCATGACCATAGGTGAGGATGGGAACGTAGATCGACCGGTAAATTGAGAGCTTTGCCTTCCGGCTCAGCTCCTTCTTCACCACAACAGATCGGTACAACGTCCGCATTACTGAAGACGCCGCACCGATCCGCCTGTCGATCTCACGATCCACTCTTCCCTCACTCGTGAACAAGACTCCTAGGTACTTCAACTCCTCCACTTGGTAAACAGAATATGACACAAAAACGGAACAAAACTAGAAAATGGTTTGATCCTGGCAGCGGATCATAACACTTTCAACATTTTGGGTTGCCGACCCCCGGCCTACGGTATTGTGAGGAGCACTGATATTCGCAGTCCTACCATAGTGTGAGATTATCGTATTGTATTTTTTAGTTCCACGGAGAACAAATCAGTAGTGAAGGAATTCGTATGGCTCCGTTCCTGAGAGGATCTCGCATGAGAGGAAGAGTGGGGGGGTATAACCAATTTGAAATGCAGTCTGCTGAAAATGATGGAACGCACCACTCCACATAGCAACTGAGGCTGCAGTTAAAGTTGGAATTGTTTTCAGGGTTACATTCTACAACCAGTTCGTTCAGCGGTGGTCTGTTGTGCATAAGAGATTCACTGAGACAGACAGGAAGAAACAGAATGTGCCTCACATGTAGTGTGGGCAAAAGAGCTTTTTTTGAGAAGCGAAAAAACAGCAGGACTAGCAGCAGCAGCAGCTTCTACCAGGTACCGTAGGCCAAGGAGGTTATAAAAACTCTATTGACCTACCTGGAGGGTTAACCCTTCAAACATCCAATTTGAGCTCCGTGATGGGCGTAGCGCATCATGCATGGTCAGAATTAATCTCAGTGAGCAAACAGTCCGACCCGAAGAGCCAGGGTACAGTTTATCTCTGTGTACTCATGCTAGCGCCTCTGTCAACAGTCAACATTTACAAGGTCTGGCACATTTTAAAGCTCTTTGAATAAGTTGCCAGCTTTCCAATTAAAAGATCTGCCAGTCTTAGTTCAAACCAACAAAACGCTGTCGGGCGTATTAATTCATGAAGGAATACGAGCGTGTGCCGTGTCAAATGTTTTGGACGTCTGTCATGAGGGTTTTTCTGTTCGTGCGTGATATGTTCGTGTCAAGAATTTGAGTTTGAGAAAAACCGACACATCCTTTTTTTTTTTTGCTTTACTGAAACACCTTGTGTGTTTTCTTCTTTGCACATTACTGTTTGTACAGTTTTGGTTGATGCCTGTAGGCTTTTACTCAACAGCTGCAAGAGATTTGCTCTAAAACAGTGGTTCTCAAATGGGGGTACGCATACACCTGGGGGTATTTGAAGGTATGCCAAGGGGTACGTGAGATTTTTTTTTAAATATTCTAAAAATAGCAACAATTCAAAAATCCTTTATAAATATCCATCCATCCATTTTCTACCGCTTATTCCCTTTTTGGGTCGCGGGGGGCGCTGGCGCCTATCTCAGCTACAATCGGGCGGAAGGCGGGGTACACCCTGGACAAGTCTCCACCTCATCGCAGGGCCAACACAGATAGACAGACAACATTCACACTCACATTCACACACTAGGGCCAATTTAGTGTTGCCAATCAACCTATCCCCAGGTGCATGTCTTTGGAAGTGGGAGGAAGCCGGAGTAGCCGGAGGGAACCCACGCATTCACGGGGAGAACATGCAAACTCCACACAGAAAGATCCCGAGCCTGGATTTGAACCCAGGACTGCAGGACCTTCGTATTGTGAGGCAGACGCACTAACCCCTATGCCGACGCCCCCCGCCACCCCAAAGGTAATAAGCGGTAGAAAATGGATGGATGGTACAATTTCTTACATTTTGATTCTTCAAAAGTTTTATCGATCAAAAATACTGTATTTCCGGTATTAGGACTCCCGCGTGTTATTGTTTTCGTCATGGCGAGCAATAAACCAAAGAAGCAAAGCATCAATGAAAAGTGGCTTCAGGAGCCACTTTTCAGCAAATGGCTCACTTATGAAGCTGGAAAGAGGTTTTGCAAGTCATGTACATGGGCTAAAAAAAAGAACACCTTTACAACCAGGTGCACTGATTTTAAATCATCCAGCCTAACCAGTCACCAAGAAACACCCTCCAATTTGGGTCCCTACACTTCCACTCTTTGGTCGGAAATAATTTGTTACTACTCTTTATTTATGTTTTCTACAAAGCCAACCGGACGTCCACCAGGCTATTAACGCTTCAGAACATGCAAACGCTCCCTCTCCTAACTCGCCCACTCACTTACACACGTCACTCACCCCACTTATTGTCATTCTTAAAAGGGAACACAAATCTTATGGCCATGACAAAGCCAGAGATGAAATGCTAGAGGCATTGAGTGTCACTCTATTAAATGCCATTGAAACTAACTTGCAAAATTCTAATTTTTCTGGCATTATTTGCCATGAAAGTGTAGATCCATCCATCCATCTTCTTCCGCTTATCCGAGGTCTGGTCGCGGGGGCAGCAGCCTAAGCAGGGAAGCCCAGACTTCCCTCTTCACCCAGCCACTTCGTCTAGCTCTTCCCGGGGGATCCCGAGGCGTTCCCAGGCCAGCCAGGAGACATAGTCTTCCCAACGTGTCCTGGGTCTTCCCCGGGAGGCGTTTGGGTGGCATCCTGACCAGATGCCCGAACCACCTCATCTAGCTCCTCTCGATGTGGAGGAGAAGCGGCTTTACATTGAGTTCCTCCCAGATGGCAGAGCTTCTCACCCTATCTCTAAGGGAGAGCCCCGCCACACGGCGGAGGAAACTCATTTCGGCCGCTTGTACCCGTGATCTTATCCTTTCGGTCATGACCCAAAGCTCATGACCATAGGTGAGGATGGGAACGTAGATCGACCGGTAAATTGAGAGCTTTGCCTTCCGGCTCAGCTCCTTCTTCACCACAACAGATCGGTACAACGTCCGCATTACTGAAGACGCCGCACCGATCAGCCTGTCGATCTCACGATCCACTCTTCCCCCACTCGTGAACAAGACTCCTAGGTACTTGAACTCCTCCACTTGGGGCAGGGTCTCCTCCCCAACCCGAAGATGGCACTCCACCCTTTTTCGGGAGAGAACCATGGACTCGGATTTGGAGGTGCCGATTCTCATTCCGGCCGCTTCACACTCGGCTGCGAACCGAAAGTGTAGATGTGGCGTTTTTTTAACGACTGATGATCTACATACAGGTGAGAATAATCAATTAAATTTGTCATATGCATGTAGGCCCTGGCACACCATTTCATGACCGAAGCAAAAAAAGTTTATACTGAAATAAATACACCTAAAACGTATTAAATAAAGATATAGAAAAAAATACCGGCAGCAGTAAAGTTCAGATCCATGAAGGAAAGAACAAAGTGGATGAATGTTTATAACTGAATACATTTCCACATGCATTAAAATGTGTTTTCTTTTGTATAATTTTTTAAATGAATTAAGTAACGTTTATGACAACCTTTTTTCCAAAACACAATATAGAATTTGAGGTATAACAGAATAATGCATATATTTATCCTTTTTTTTTTTTTTTAAATGGTGACAAAAAAGTGGGACCCCAAAATTTTACTGTGTGACCTAGGGCTGGGCGATATTGCCTTTTTTTAATATCGCGATATTTTTATGCCATATTGCGATATACAATATGTATTACAATATTTTGCCTTGGCCTTGAATGAACACTTGATGCATATAATAACAGCAGTATGATGATTCTATGTGTCTGCATTAAAACATTCTTCTTCATACTGCATTCATATATGCTACTTTTAAACTTTCATGCAGAGAGGGAAATCACAACTAAGTCAATTGACCAAAAGTGTATTTATTAAAGTTATTAAGCAATGGCAGAAACATTCAAGTCATTTCCAAAACATAAAGTGCAAGATTGTCAGAGACATTTTAAGTGTCAAATAAAAAGGAGCTGCATAATAGGAAATCAAATAGTATTCGTCCTTCACTATGTGGTATTTTACTAAGGTTATTAAATTATCTTCATTCTCTAGCAGGTGACTTTTCAAATGATGCTACATATTAGCAGTAATGCTACTTTTTATAGCAATGCTTTTCCCCCCCCACATTTGACAAATTACGGTTGTCTGTTCGACATATTCCCACTTGAAGCCGAACCACCGCCAGACGATGGAAACCCTGCTATTTTTAATGGGAATTAAGTCTTCCTTCATTTGATACCAGATCCGCACCATCTTTCTCTCGTACGGCTACGTTAGCAGCTAACGTAGCCCAGTATGCTACCTCTCTGCTCTGCTAGGGCGGACACGTATGTGACGTATGACGTGACAGTGTATGACGTATGTGAGAATGTGCGCCTGCTTGTCTGTGGAGAAGGAAAGGCAGGAAATAGTGAGAAAAGCCTGAAGTGTACGCCCGCAGCTAAAAGCAACTGCGTGAGAACGTATACTTGAATAATACGATATAGTCATTTTCTATATCGCACAGAGACAAACCCACGATATATCGTATATATCGATATATCGCCCAGCCCTAGTGGGACCCTATTTTTATGACTTGATGGGGTCCCTGGTACCCCATTTTGAAATTTCTTAGCACCAACACTGAAGCCTATATATTCATTTAAACAAGGCAGGTTTTATTTAAGTAAATGTCTTATGTTTAACATTACACACAGTTTGAACAGTAACACTGTGTTTGAATAAGTGATTATTTGACGTACCACTAGATGGAGCCCACGAATTACCACAGTTTGCTCGAAAGGATATCCAAATCATAACACTTGTGTTCCTTTATTGTTTTTTCTGCGATTTTAAAGACCCCGTCATTTTTTCCGTGTTGCTGTATAAACATCATCCAAAAAAAAAACAAGGGAATTCGACCCGCCCTTTACTAGTATAAGTTGCATCAAAATTGTGGGGATGATTGTATTCCAAACTGCCTGTACAAAGTGCTGCTGTGTGAAAACACACAGAATTATGGTAATATCCTGCATTACTTTGGTTCTGTGTCAAAGGCACAGGCTGATGAATGTTGGATTTACTGTTAGGACTGTGATGCAGCAATTCTGCAGGATCTTATGTTTTGGGTTAATCGTCCGCGACAGAGTCTGATTGAAGTGCTTACAATACCAGCGACAGCCCCCTCTGTTGGCTTGCATTGTTGATATTATAGTGTAATCCTGGAGGTGCCGATATTGTGCCTTTAAAACTGCTGCCAAAAGAAAACAAGCTGTAGAAAAAACATTTTGGTCCTGTTTTTGGTTGAAGTAAATTACAGTCGAGACATCCTATGTGTTATCCTGTTGACTCGACGTCGGTGGGCTTTGAAATGTTCTAAGAATTACACAAAAACCTGGATAAGGAGAGAAAGGAAACATGTTGTCACCTCGCATTGATGTTGTCTCATGAAACATTGTGTAGTATTCCAGTCTATGAATTTAATTAAAGACGTATTATGACTGCACTGAATAGCTGAACAGGCAAAGAAATCGCAAGGATTAAGGAAGAGGTAAGGAATAATGAGATTTTGTTTTTAATTTGCTTCCCTCTATGGATGTGTCATTTATTTTTAAGCCACTGCAACATTTGTGAAATATTCAATCCTAATAAAAATTACTCAAGAAATAAATTACACAGTTTATAATTAAATTGAAGTTATTAAGACACGGTCAAAAAGTAAAGACAAAGATACCTTAAAGGCCTACTGAAATGAGATTTTCTTACTTAAACGGGGATAGCAGGTCCATTCTATGTGTCATACTTGATCATTTCGCGATATTGCCATATTTTTGCTGAAAGGATTTAGTAGAGAACATCCACGATAAAGTTCGCAACTGGAGAGAAGCCCTGCCTCTACCGGAAGTCGCAGAGGATGACGTCACATGTTGATGGCTCCTCATATATTCACATTGATTCAAATGGGAGCCTCCAACAAAAACAGCTATTCAGACCGAGAAAACGACAATTTCCCCATTAATTTGAGCGAGGATGAAAGATTTGTGTTAGAGGATATTGATAGCGACGGACTAGGAAAAAAAAAAAAAAACGAGTTTGCTATTGCGTTGCATTACGACGGATTCAGATGTTTTTAGAGACATTTACTAGGATAATTCTGGGAAATCCCTTATCTTTCTATTGTGTTGCAAGTGTTTTAGTGAGTTTAACTCTACCTGATAGTCGGAAGTGTACGTCCACGGCCGGGTGTTGACGCGCAGTGTCTCGGGGAAGTCGACGGCAGCTGTATGGACGGCACAAGCTCAGCTGATATCCAGTAAAAGGGGACTTTTTAACCACAATTTTCTCACCGAAACCTGCTGGTTGACATGTAGTCGGGATCCATGTCCGCTGTGATCCGTACTAAAATTTCACCTCCATGAATTTTAAAGAAGGAATCACCGTGTGTTTGTTTGGCTAAAGGCTAAAGATTCCCAACTGCGTCTTTCTACAGTGACTTCTCCAATATTAATTGAACAAATTGCAAAAGATTCAGCAACACAGATGTCCAAAATACTGTGTAATTATGCCGTTAAAGCAGACGACTTTTAGCTGTGTGTGTACGCAGCGCTCATATTCTTAACAGCCCGTGACGTCACGCGTACACGTCATCATTACACGACGTTTTCAAGTAAAAAGTCCCGGGAAATTTAAAATTGCAATTTAGCAAACTAAAAAGGCCGTATTGGCATGTGTTGCAATGTTAATATTTCATCATTGATATATAAACTATCAGACTGCGTGGTCGGTAGTAGTGGGTTTCAGTAGGCCTTAAAAAAAAAAAGCTTGTTTATGTTATAAGACTTTAAGTAATGGTCGTCTGATGGTCATAAAGTCGCTGCAAACACTACACCAGGGGTGCCCATTACGTCGATCGCGAGCTACCAGTCGACCGCGGGGGGTGTGTCAGTCGATCTCCAGCCAGGCTTTTTAGAAAAATAGACCTAAAAATTAGTGATCATCAATCTTCACCAAGACGTCACTTAAATGACATTCACGGTACCGGAGGGTCTTGTGAGATGACGCTGGCTGCTGCAAGATCATTATTATGAAAATATGACCGAGAGGAAGGCGAGAAACACGTTTTATTTCAACAGACTCTCGCGCCGTACCTTCCGTCAAAACTCTAAAGGCCGACTGCACATTTCCTATCTTCACAATAAAAGCCCTGCTTCATGTTGCCTGCGCTAACTAAATACAGAGTCTCGGAAAACTGGCGTGCACAAGCGATCCCTCAGAAAGTTGGCGTGCACATCACTTGTGCACGCCAGCTTTCCGAGACTCTTGTTTTGTTAGCGCAGGCAGCATGAAGCAGGGCTTTTATTGTGAAGATAGGAAATGTGCAGTCGGCCTTTAGAGTTTTGACGGAAGGGACGGCGCGAAAGTCTGTTGAAATAAAAAGAGTTTCTCGCCTTCCTCTCTGTCATTTTTTCATAATAATGAACTGGCAGCAGCCAGCGTCATCTCACAAGACCCTCGGGTGCCGTGAATGTCAATCAAGCAAGCTACGGAATTTGCAGCCAATGTTTTTCTTGTAAAGTGTATGGAAGCTGGATAAATTAGATGCCAAAAAACAACCACTTTCATGTGGTATTGTACAGAAAGGACAACTTTTTTTCTCCTCCATTTGAAAATGTGGGCGTTATCATCATTACTGTCTGATTCCAATCAATGCAAGTCATCAGAATCAGGTAATACACCAACTTATATTCTTGTCTTCGTGAAAGAAAGACATCTATATGTGTTACACATGCTTGTATTATCATTAAACATATTTAACTTGTTTACAAAAATGTCTCTTTCATAAATAAACAAATATAAATGATATATATAAATGAGGTAGATCCCTCGAGTTGGTCAATTGAAAAGTAGCTCGCCTGCAGAAAAAGTGTGGGCACCCCTGCACTACACGATATGTTAACCCAGTGGCGGCTGCTTGTCTTTCAAGGAGAGGAAGCTCCTTTTTAGCCTACCTGTGAGTGCTTTGGGGTGGTGAAAGTGCTCACAGCGGCACAGAAGTCAGTCTAAAAATACGAGTACAGTTTCTGAAAAGTCACTAAGAGGATTGGAAAAGTCTTGAGATCAACTCGGAACACGGAAGGAAACTTGAAAGATGCTCCAGAATCAGAATGAGAATATGTTTTATTGCCATTGTTTGAGAACGGGTTCACAAACTAGGAATTTTACTTGGTGCAATCGTGCAACATAAAACACATGTAACACAGAATAGAATAAAAAATAATAATAGCTGTAACTGAGCTATCAGATTTTGTTATTGTTTGTTTATATATCAACTGATTTCCCTGTCAATCAAAACTATATTCAGCTTTAGAAAGATCATCCGATCATCATGCAGTCTGGGCCAGCCGAGGCCAGCTCACTGCTCCTCAGACCCCCAAAGAAACTCAGCCTTCTTCGACAAAACGTTAGTTTTTTTTGCCTTTTTAGCCAATCAGGGTCACACTTCGTCGCTGTGAGCTTCCATGCCCTGAAGCTAGAGCTTCAATAGCAACTCACAATTAGAGATTGACTGCAGGCACCATTTGTATGGAGAAATGATGTCAGAGAGTAGGGGTGGGCGTATCGGTGGGAGTACTGATATCGGATCGATAGTAGTTTGATGACTGATACTTTTATTGAGGTCTCTTGAGATAAAATGTCCAGTAAATTATTAGATTTTCCTCTGAGTTGGCGTTTTTTGTATTCGGTCTGTGCAAATGGTCCACCTCTTTCGCAATACACGCAGGCACACATATTTTTTTTATTTAGCTCCCCCTATATATACTTGGTGACGGATTGATACCAAAAATCTCAATGCTCAACATACTTACCAAATTAGGCACATTCAAGCACACTTTTAATGCAGTTTGAAATCAACACATTCAAATTTAACCATGCATATTTGACAAATGATTTCACAAAATTTAAAGGGGGTGTTTGCCTTTCCTTGTAGTCAATGAACAAGCGCCACTGGCTAAAACCGATTTTAACGCTAACAAAACTGTAGCGTTGTCCTGGCTAGTCCTATATTCATCTGCAAATAGAACTTTGTAATAATCAGCAATGCACCATTTCTAGAAAATTATTGCTTTTCATATAGGGGTGTAACGATTAATCGATATATTGATAAGAGATGTCCGATAATGGCTTTTTTGCCGATATCCGATATTGTCCAACTCTTAATTGCCGATACTGATATCAACCGATACTAGGGGTGTGGGGGAAAATCAATTCGAATACGAATCGAATCGTTTACGTTGTGCGATTCAGAATCGATTCTCATTTTTTAAAAATCGATTTTTTAAAATATTTTTTTTAATCAATCCAACAAACCACTACACAGCAATACCATAACAATGCAATCCAATTCCAAAACCAAACCTGACCCAGCAACACTCAGAACTGCAATAAACAGAGCAATTGAGAGGAGACACAAACACGACACAGAACAAACCAAAGGTAGTGAAACAAAAATGAATATTATCAACAACAGTATCAATATTAATTATAATTTCAGCATAGCAGTGATTAAAAATCCCTCATTGACATTATCATTAGACATTTATAAAAATAATAAAAAAGAACAATAGTGTCACAGTGGCTTACACTTGCATCGCATCTCATAAGCTTGACAACACACTGTGTCCAATGTTTTCACAAAGATAAAATAAGTCATATTTTTGGTGCGTTTAATAGTTAAAACAAATTTACATTATTGCAATTGGTTGATAAAACATTGTCCTTTATAATTATAAAAGCTTTTTTTTTTTTTTTAAATCTACTACTCTGCTAGCATGTCAGCAGACTGGGGTAGATCCTTCTGAAATCCTATGTATTGAATGAATACAGAATCGTTTTGAATCGGAAAAGTATCGTTTTTGAATCGAGAATCGAATCGAATAAAAAAAAATCGATATATTATCGAATCGTGTCCCCAAGAATCGATATTGAATCGAATCGTTGGACATCCAAAGATTCACAGCCCTAACCGATACCGATATATACAGTCGTGGAATTAACACATTATTACGCCTAATTTTGACGCGATGCCCCGCTGGATGTATTAAACAATGTAACAAGGTTTTCCAAAATAAATCAACTCAAGTTATGGAAAAAAATGCCAACATGGCACTGCCATATTTATTATTGAAGTCACAAAGCCACATTATTTTTTTTTAACATGCCTCAAAACAGCAGCTTGGAATTTGGGACATGAGGATGTCGAGGTGGGCGGGGTTGGAGGGAGGGAGGTATATTGGAAGAGTTAGTGCTGCAAAGGGTTCTGGGTATTTGTTCTGTTGTGTTTATGTTGTGTTACGGTGCGGATGTTCTCCCGAAATGTGTCTGTCATTCTTGTTTGTTGTTGGTTCACAGTGTGGCGCATATTTGTAAAAGTTAAAGTTGTTTATACGGCCACCCTCAGTGTGACCTGTATGGCCGTTGACCAAGTATGCATTGTATTCACTTGTGTGTGGGAAAAGCTGTAGATATTATGTGACTGGGCTGGAATGCAAAAGCAGTGCCTTTAAGGTTTATTGGTGCTCTGTTCTTCTCCCTACGTCCGTGTACAGAGTGGCATTTCAAAAAGTCATACATTGATAATTTCCAATATTACGTTTTAAAGCATTTATCGGCCAATAATGTCGGCAGGCCGATATTATTGGACATCTCTAATATTGATATATATTCCTTATATTCAACTACATCAATCAGTGCTCGGCAAGTTTACTTTCCGGAAGATACAGTAGGTATTGATCCCACATCGCTTTAAAAGGCAATCGGTCGATTTTATCTATAATAGAAAAGGAAACCATTGGATTTAAGATTGTCAGTGCTGCGATCCGTTACTCGGATCTTCACAATTGTTTATTGTTCCATTGTCTCATTTTCCGTCTGACCATCTTACTTCCTGTTTAGTCAGCCACCTTGGTTACACATGGATTTCACCTGCTCCTCGTTTTCTACACACACCTGGTTCTCCTTGATTACTCCCTATATAAGCCTTCCTCTTTTCTTTGTTCAGTCTGGGTTCATAATTTGCCTTTGAGCAACAGTATCGACTGACTTCACGTATGTATATTCTCGCTAGCTTTTCACGCTAAGCCTTTGTTTTATTCCAGCTCTCACGCTGATTAATTGTTTTTCCTTTTTGTGTGCCTTTGTGCCAGTCTTAGTTTGTCTGTTTTCTATTCCTAGCTTTTATGCTAGCGCCCTTGTTCGTAGCCTGCTTTTGTTAAGTTTAATAAATCATTTAAACACTTACTATTGCTGTGTTCTTGTCGACGCATCCACAGAGGGACAAACCCAGCATTACTATGCCAATCAGTCATTACAGTCAGACTTTATATGAAATTAAGAACTTTGAATGATAAAGACGTTAAAACTTACTTAAGTATGTTTGCCCGTCTTTGACATAATCCCCATTATTCAGTAAAACAATAATGGCTGGTATCTACAGTGGCTGAGAAAGGTCATGACAAATGCAAGCACGACAAGACAATATCATAAATTACAACACAACGATGTTCAACTACAGCACGATTGCAAAAGCCACAACAAATACAAATGCCATGACACAATAACATAAAGCCGCAACACAAGTTTAAGCCACATGGGACACGACGGGAGTGACAATGGAGCAAGTTACAGCAACGGACTGACTTCCTGAAGTTAAAGTCAAAGTTAAAGTACCAATGATTGCCACACACACACTAAGTGTGGCAAAATTATTCTCTGCATTTGACTCATCACCCTTGTTCACCCCCTGGGAGGTGAGGAAAGCAATGGGCAGCAGCGGTGGCCACGCCCGGGAATAATTTTTGGTGATTTAAACCCCAATTCCAACCCTTGATGCTGAGTGCCAAGCAGGGAAGTAACGGGTCCCATTTTTATAGTCTTTGGTATGACTCGGCCGGGGTTTGAACTCACAACCTACCCATCTCAGGGCGGACACTCTAACCACTTAACATAGTATTTTAGTATTATTTAAAAAGAAAAAGAAAGTTATTTATGACTGAACAAGTGGTCACACTTCACTTACTTTTCCAACTTCGTTCATTACACCGTTTTCAACTTTCTGTCTATGGAAGTCGGTGAGTCACCAAAACTTGTCCGTTGTCACTTCTGTTCTGTCATTGTATTGTCGTGTTTTGGCTTACAGTGGTTGTGTTACGGCTTATAGTTTTTGTGTTGCAGCCTGCTAGCACAGCTTTTTTTAAATGAAAGTAGTTTGGTCTTTTTTTTTTAACATTTGGTTGCACTTCATTTTTCATATTATTTTATCAGAATCAGAAGTGCTTTAGTCCCTGAGGGGAAATTAAGATCTTCAGCATAATCCCATTCGAATTTGTATTATTTCTGCCAAAAAAAAAACAACAGCAAAATTAGCAGGCAAACCTGCTGTTAATTCAACCTAAGAATACACCTTATTTTTTATATCAATTGTGTATTATTTTATGATGAAAAAAAAAAATCGGAAGTAGCAAATAAATCTACTGTTAAAATGTTGGTTACTGTACTTTTATTGAAATGTTCTTGAAGGTTAAAAATGTGAGAAGAACGTGTTTCCTCATGTTAATTCAACCTAGTGTTGGTTGCACTTTTTTCAAATAAGATGTGGATGCATTGGCCAGTAGTTGTTGTTTACTTGCTTGTTTGCATCCAAAATTAATGCAAAATTAATGAAGTGAAGTATATTTGTATAGCACTTTTCTCAAGTGACTCAAAGCGCTTTACATAGTGAAACCCAATATCTAAGTTACATATAAAACAAAGTGTGGGTGGCACTGGGAGCAGGTGGGTAAAGTGTCTTGCCCAAGGACACAACGGCAGTGAATAGGATGGTGGAGGCGGGAATCGAACCTGCAACCCTCAGGTTGCTGGCACGGCCACTCTACCAACCAAGCTATACCACCCGTCAAATAACAGGAATGTCAGATACTTCACCTGCAGTGTCCAGTATCTACTATTTATTTCAAAGTCACACATTTTTTTGCTAAAAATGTACTGAATTGATATAATCTCACAGATTTGTTTTGGATCGTATTGTTCTAAAAAAAAATATTACCCCCGAATAGTATCGGCAACCACACATTCTGAATCAAATTGAACATGCTTACTTTCATGTAGCCACTGTTACGAGTCCATTTTTAACACTATTTCTGTGTTATCCATTTATGTTATTTATTCATTGAGCCTGCCTGGTTTGACACTTTTCTTAAAAAGCAATGTGTCAAAAAGACAAGTATACATTTGCAAAAGCATGTCTCACAAAAGAACAGAGGGTGCTGCCTCCTTTGCTTTGATGTCAATACCACAATAATGGTAAGATTGTGCAATCATGTTGACTTTGCTAGACATTTCTTGTGAAATGACAAGATAATGAATGCTGCTGAGCCCATTACCTTATCAGTGCAATTATCAGTATAATATTGGTTATGGCCGTCAAACATCTTACCGCACAGAGTGGCTGAAAAGCTCGATAAAAGAGTGTTTTTAAAGACATTTTACAGAGTTTGTGGTGCTTTTAGGTGGGATTATAGCTCTTGCATTCCTCTCTAAAAGAAGTAAGTTTGACATTTTGGTCTACGGAGATTGCAATTCCGGAGGTAATTTCCATCTAAAATGCACTCATTTTTGCAAAAGTAGTAGGAAAAGAAGAAGAAAAAAAATCTCCACTCTTAGCTGAAAAAAACGGGCAACCTTCTTTCTTCCCTCATTGCAATGCAAGCAGCAACTGTCAAGATGATTTTAATTGAAATGGCAGTCGCATGTGACAGTCCGAGCACAAATGCGCCAAATGTCTTTAAAGTTAATCAGTAAAGCGTGCTGTTTTGTTTTGTTCCTGCAGGACTACAACGATGAGATCAGACAGGAGCAACTACGTGAGCTCTCTCTATTGAATGGCTCTGACGAGTCCAAAACGGGCAGGAATGCACAAGCAAGGAGCTCTCGAGCAGCAACTACGGTATCCAGCAGGTATTGCACTAATTACATGTGTTAACAGGCTTACTGATTATGTCAGGTCCTTGACGTTATTTAGTTCATGAATAACAGGAGTGACATTGAACTAAACCAGGGGTGTCAAACTAATTTTATCTCAGGGGCCGCGTGGAAGAAAATCTGTGCACAGGGTCGGACTATTAAAATCGTGGCATTAAAACTAAAAAGATTGTTTTCTTTGTCTTACTTTGGCCAAAAATAGAACAAACACATTCTGAAAATTTTACGATAAAAATATAGGGGGAAAAAAATACCGTCAGCGGTAAAATTTAGATCCATGAAGGAAAGAAGAAAGTGAATAAATGTTTATAACTGAATAATTTTACATATGCATAAAAAATGTTTTTTATTGTATTATTTTTGTTTCATGAATTAAGTAATGTTTATGATAACATTTTTCCAAAACACAATATAGAATGTGAGATACGACAGCATACATGTATCATTTGTTTTCAAAATCGTTACAAAAAAGTGGGACCCCAAAAATTTACTGTGGGACCCCATTTTTAAGACTTCAGGGACCCCATTTTGAACATTCCTAGCGCCAACAATGATGGAGTATTAGTGCATGCAAAACAGCAGCAGGCAGCTGTGGCCTGCGGGCCGGCTCTAATACTAATCAAATATCATCCGGGGGGCCATAGATAATTCATTCCAGATCCGGCTCGCGGGCCTTGACTTTCACACCCTTGAACTAAACAAATGAGTCATAATTAAGTTTAGACCAGGGTTCTTAACATTTTTGACCTGGGCCCAACTTTCTAACTACAGAGGAGCCCTGGGCCAACTCAAATATTAACACCAAATTAGTTATCTTACTCTTTATTTTAATGGTATTCAATTATTGTAGCCAACCTAGAGTTTACAACCTAGTCAAATGATATGAAAGCATGTGTTATCACAAATATTATTTATTTAACACACAAAACTTAGGCTTTGGTTAAGCTGATTAGAAAAATAAGTACTAATCGAATATACTGCCTATGAGGGACTCATAAACAACAATTCATTTTATTTAGTGCTAAAATTAACTAAATTAATAACAATGGTAATAACTGAATTTCTCAACTAAAATGTAATTAAAATTTAAATGCAAAAAAAAACAACAGCTTCAGCACTATAGTCATAGTTTTTGCGCTAAAAAAAACTTCTTCTGTTTGTTTGATATTGTAATTACTGCCACAGGTGGTGGACAAGTGTATTGCAACTGAGTACTGCTGCGGCCCATACAGACCACAGCTGAGAAACAGATATTTTTTGGGCGGCCCAACAATGGGCTCTTCCGTCTGCCCTATGGTAAAAAAGCCACTGAGTTAAGGTATCACAGTGAATTTAATACAGTTGTCCAGGACACTTAATTAGGTACACCTGCCCAGAAATGTGTCAATATACTTTTTGTTTGTCGTATTCAGACACTTTACAAATACATGCATACTTTCTATATTTTTCAATATTATGAGAACCTTTTAGATGTGAAATAACACCCTTTAGTCCCCTTTACACACTTTTTAATCCAAAATAGTAATGCTGCCTTAGGCTGAGCCAGTCAGTAGACATGATACTGAACAGGTTTGGTCTCATCTTGTGGCAAATACTACTGTAATATAGCGATGGGTGACATGGCCTAAAATCTATCACACAGGATATATTGCAGAAATCCTATGATAACGGGACATATTACAATATATTATTTGGTATGTAAATATTAATGTAACCATTTAAAGAGACTTACAATGACTGATAATTTGGCTCCTGATGGTATGTGGCAATATATTACATAATTTCTAGTGGTATTTTTTGTTAAAACTATTATAATCTAGTTGGTAATTTACTATTAATAGCTAGTTATTTTCTTTTTATCAACACATATATAATAAGCACTTATTAGTCTGTTGTTTGATACTTCAGATTGATTTTGGCCAATACTACAAATTTGGGTATCGATCTAATACCAAGTATGTCCAGGAGCAGGTTTTTTTCATATCAATGCTGATACTGATACTTAAAATTTTCTAGCTCATCGAAGGATTCAGTGTTCGATTACAATTATACTTAGATAAAATCACAGGACATTGGTGTAACAATACCACTAATGGAATTGTTTTAGATTTAAATCCTTGATTTTTTTTCCTTTGAAGTCGTCCTGAGTCCATGGATTTTTTTCCTGAGTTTGTAAACAATGACAAAAACAACAGAATATTTTTTTGATAATAACAAATATCAATCTAACCTCTGTAGTATCAAACACATAATGATATTATATTTGGTATTGATAATGTCGATATTTGTATCGCCCTGCCCACCTTTTTTTACTTTCAAGAGCTCGAGCTTGCAGTTAGCGGTTAGCTTATCCTTCTATGGTGTGAAATGTAGCTATTCCTCATCCTCCAGTGATAATGCTACTTGTAAGAACATGTTTATATGCAGCCAGAGAGGCAAGGATTACTGACTTGACCTACAAGTACATCAGCCGTTGGCAAGGACGTTGCATTGCTTTGAGAATCAATTTTTTCGCTTGTCTCTGTCAAATTTGCGGGACACAACCAGAATATGTCATCAACATGCATAATCACGGTATAATGATACCATTAAAAGCTCTATTGTCAGCCACATGTATATAATTCAAATCGCTAATCATGCAACCCTACTGCAGTATTTATATTTTTTGTCAATTTAGCTATTTATATGTTTGTAAAGGCTTAATTTAGGACAAAAAAATTATTAAAATATACTTTAAAAACTGCAATATAATCGAGTCCCAATTTATAAAGCAGGATGTGGCGAGGGACAACTTAAGTCCATCTGTACACTGTAATAGGTTTTAAATGTATTGGGTGTTTTTACACTTTAAAGGCCTACTGAAACTCACAACTACCGACCACGCAGTCTGATAGTTTATATATCAATGATGAAATATTAACATTGCAACACATGCCAATACGGCCTTTTTAGTTTACTAAATTGTAATTTTAAATTTCCCGCGGAGTTTCTTGTTGAAAACGTCGCGGAATAATGACGCGTGCTTGTGACGTTATTGGTTGGAGGGGACATATTAGCCCAGCACCACTTACGGCTAAAAGTCATGTCTTTTCATCGCATAATTACACAGTAATTTGGACATCCGTGTAGCTGAATCTTTTGCAATTTGTTCAATTTATAATTGAGACTATAAATAAGAATGCTGTTGGTAGAAACCCGTGGATTGCAGCTGCCTTTAGCACCGAGACACAGCCGGTGTTTGTTTGTTAGTTGTGAAGCATTAACACAGAGCGGTCAAGCGAACATGTTTTTTCTACGTCAACCAGCATGTTTTTGGATGGGAAAATTGTGATATTAAGTCGGCTCTTACCGGAGACATCGGTGGATTACTGGACCTACTCCTGCAGCAGCTGTCAAAAAAGGCAGCTGTGAGCTTGGCTCCTCCAGGGCTTCCATCAATGACACAGGCCTTCACCGCAGCCATCCGACTTCGAGGTATGACTTTACAATCTCACTAAAACACTATTAAAACAATAAGCAGATAAGGGATCTTCCAGAATTATCCTAGTAAATGTGTCTAATTACATCTGAAACGCCCATACTGCTGCCGCCCGGAGCCGTCGTTTTTGTTTTTTCCTTTGTGTTTTTTGTTTTGTGCTTCACTCTAACTTTCCACATCCACAAATCTTTCATCCTTGCTCAAATTAATGGGGAAATCGTCGCTTTCTTGGTCCGAATAGCTCTTGCTGCTGCAGGCTATGATTATAAACAATGTGAGGATGTGAGGAGCCCTCACACCGATGACGTCACGCGCACATCGTCTGCTACTTCCGGTACAGGCAAGGCTTTTTTATTAGCGACCAAAAGTTGCGAACTTTATCGTCGATGTTCTCCACTAAATCCTTTCAGCAAAAATATGGCAATATTGCGAAATGATCAAGTATGACACATAGAATGGACCTGCTATTCCCGTTTAAATAAGAACATCTCATTTCAGTAGGCCTTTAACATACAGTGGTACCTAAGATTTTGTTATTGAAACATTCTAAAAAGATCAGCACCGACACAATTCTTTGTATAAGAAATAAAAATACAGAAGTATCTCAACTTAAAAAGCTCAATTGCTTCCATGATTGAGCTTGCAACTCAAAACATTTGAAATGTAATGAAAACAATTGAATATTTGTCAAATAAAACTTGTCTTGTTTTAATGAATACTTAGGCCATATTTTTAATCTTAGTCATTATTGCGGTACTTGGAGAGCCAAGTGTTTTCTAAGGTGTTACGTGGTGAAAATAGTTTAAGCATATACCTCTTCCAGTTGACTGGAGAGGACTTTGAAATCATATTTTAGTCCGTTCTGCTTCTCTCTGGCTCATTAGATCCAACATGGACACTGATCAGAGTTACTGAAGAGAGAAGACAAAAAATTGCGTTAAAAAAGCAGATATTCCTAGTTACGTTATTTGCCATAATCAGCCTTCCCGGTAAGGTTTATTCAGGTGTACTGGAGAGGAGGCTACGTCGGATAGTGGACCCTCGGATTCAGGAGGAACAATGTGGTTTTCGTCCTGGTCGTGGAACTGTGGACCAGCTCTATACTCTCGGCAGGGTTCTTGAGGGTGCATGGGAGTTTGCCCAACCAGTCTACATGTGCTTTGTGGACTTGGAGAAGGCATTCGACCGTGTCCCTCGGGAGGTCCTGTGGGGAGTGTTCAGAGAGTATGGGGTACCGGACTATCTTATTATGGCAGTCCGCTCCCTGTATGATCAGTGTCAGAGCTTGGTCCGCATTGCCGGCAGTAAGTCGAACACATTTCCAGTGAGAGTTGGACTCCGCCAAGGCTGTCCTTTGTCACCGATTCTGTTCATAACTTTTATGGACAGAATTTCTAGGCGCAGTCAAGGCGTTGAGGGGTTCCGGTTTGGTGACCGCAGGATTAGGTCTCTGCTTTTTGCAGATGATGTGGTCCTGATGGCTTCATCTGGCCGGGATCTTCAGCTCTCACTGGATCGGTTCGCAGCTGAGTGTGAAGCGACCGGAATGAAAATCAGCACCTCCAAGTCCGAGTCCATGGTTCTCGCCCGGAAAAGGGTGGAGTGCCATCTCCGGGTTGGGGAGGAGACCCTGCCCCAAGTGGAGGAGTTCAGGTACCTGGGAGTCTTGTTCACGAGTGGGGGAAGAGTGGATCGTGAGATCGATAGGCGGATCGGTGCGGCGTCTTCAGTAATGCGGACGCTGTACCGATCCGTTGTGGTGAAGAAGGAGCTGAGCCGGAAGGCAAAGCGCTCAATTTACCGGTCGATCTACGTTCCCATCCTCACCTATGGTCATGAGCTTTGGGTCATGACCGAAAGGATAAGATCACGGGTACAAGCGGCCGAAATTAGTTTCCTCCGCCGGGTGGCGGGGCTCTCCCTTAGAGATAGGGTGAGAAGCTCTGCCATCCGAGAGGAGCTCAAAGTAAGTGTGCTGCTCCTCCACATCGAGAGGAGCCAGATGAGGTGGCTCGGGCATCTGGTCAGGATGCCACCCGAGCGCCTCCCTAGAGGAGGTGTTTAGGGCACTTCCAACCGGTAGGAGGCCACGGGGAAGACCCAGGACACGTTGGGAAGACTATGTCTCCCGGCTGGCCTGGGAACGCATCGGGATCCCTCGGGAAGAGATGGACGAAGTGGCTGGGGAGAGGGCTTCACTGCTTAGGCTGCTGCCCCCGCGACCCGACCTCGGATAAGCGGAAGAAGATGGATGGATGGATGGCCATAATCAGAGTAGTGAGAAGAGAGGACACAGCTTTTCTACCGACCGCCTTGGACCCCCTAGCTTCAGGTGTAGGCAGGAAACAGGTGCAAGCTTCAGCAGCACCAAGGAGGGAGGGAAGGCTGTAGAGGCTGGACCGAAGCTAAGGCTTTCCAATCTCTAGATATAAACAATTCCCAGAAAGCAAGAACGGATGATTTTGGCCGGCTCTTAAGGGGTTCCCTGTTATCTTTAAATACTTAGTACCACTGTACTTTGTTTATATCCACTGATAACTCACACGCATGCGCTAGCCAGCGCTTTACGGCACAATACGTCACACTGTCGTGACTCTTCAAATATATACTGAACCTCTCACTACTCCATTACATACCTCCTTTTTTTAAAAGAAGAATGTTTCTAATGTTATTCCCAGTAAGTGTGATATGAATCCCGAGACACCCGTTAAAGAGGCGACAAGAGGACATAAAAATTAAATGGCCATCAAAAATGTCTTTAGAGAAATGTAAAGGCTTGGTAGTCAAAGGGCATCATTTAAGTCCTCCTAAAATTGCTGCAATAAACCTCCTCAAGGTGTGTTTAACCTCACCTCATTGCAGTTAATGTACACACTGAGTTACGTGCAACTGGGTGTTCCATTGACAACAAGGAACAATCGGCGGTCTCGTTAGCGTGCATTCTTTAAGAGGACAATAAACAAAAGTAAACTCTACAGCATAAAAAGTAACTATAACAACGCATTTAATTAGCTCAGTCATGCGTGATGTTATTTGTATGAAATTCATGCCTAGTTCAGCCTCCTTTACAATTTATTTATTCATTAGCACAAATTGTTCCCGCTATAACAGATGGTGGTCCGATGAGAGCAAACAGGTATGGCATGTGTAATTTTGGCAGGCTATTTCCAGCGGCATATCATGGAAGGTTTCCAACAACAACAACCAAAAAAAGTCAGCACCACCAGCAGCACTTCCTTACTCAGATTTACTGCTTATGGCACGCCGATAAGCAATTAGTGTAAATCTCCATGAAAAATATGCACCGCTAATACCCCTTTCAGAGGCTGTATTTTTGGATCACAATAGGCCGTTACCTCGAGGAGAGGCTGCAGCTCCAGCCCACCTACATCACATTTAAACGCAAGTTTGAGGAAAATAGGCAGATTTGCACTTTGAAATTCAACTTACATTGTTGTCACACTCAGGTATGTGAGCATCCTTTGAGGGGGGGAAAAAAAGGAGGAAAAATTATGTAAAAAAGAGGAAAATTGGCACAAAGTGCTGCCACGCAAGCCTAGAATAGAGATTTTGAAAATCAAAACTACATTTCCTGCAATTGGGTGCATTACACCAGTGGTTCTCAACCTTTTATCAGTGATGTACCCCCCCTGTGAACATATTTTTAATTCAAGTACCCTCCTAATCATTGCAAAGCATTTTTGGTTGAAAAAAAGAGATAAATAAGTAAATTATGTCATCAGTTTCTGAGTTATTAAATTGTATAGCAGTGCAAAATATTACTCATTTGTAGTGGTCTTACTTGAACTATTTGGGAAAAAAAGATGTAAAAATAACTAAAATTTGTTGAAAAATAAACAAGTGATTCAATTATAAATAAAGATTTCTACACATAGAAGTAATCATCAACTTAAAGTGCCGTCTTTGGGGATTGTAATAGAGATCTATCTGGCTTCATGAACTTAATTCTAAACATTTCTTCACAAAAAAAGAAATCTTTAACATCAATATTTATGGATCATGTCCACAAAGAATCTAGCTGAATATTGCATTGTTGCATTTCTTTTCACAGTTTTTGAACTTACATTCATATTTTGTTGAAGTGTTATTCAATAAATATATTCATTATTGCTATTTTTAGAATATTTAAAAAAAAAATATCACGTACCCCTTGGCATACCTTCAAGTACCCCCAGGGGTACGTGTACCCCATTTGAGAACCACTGAATTACACTATATTTTACTTTTCGAAGTATTCTCATCGGCCAACTTCTTTTGGCTGTCTTTTTGACACTTACATGTACTATGTAATGTACCACATACTTAAAAAAATGTTGTGTACGGTATATATTTTACTAACATTGCTATTGAAAAATGTTATGTACAATTCTATACTGTGCATGCAAAGAATGTTTCCTATTTGGCGATGCTATCCTGTAGCCCACGGGTGTCCAAACTTTTTCCACTGAGGGCCACACACGGAATAATTAAACCATGCGGCGGCCGTTTTGACATTTTTCATTTTCAAACTAAAACAAAATATATGGGGTCTTTTTTTTTTTTTTTTTTTACCTTTAGGACTCCCAGGGACCATAAAGGGTCCCTGTCATTAACATGTTAAAAATAAGTCAAATTATTATTTAAATTTTTTTTATGTAACGCTTACAGTGAATCTCTATATCAACTTCAGGTTGATATAAAGTAAAAAAAAAAAAATTTTAAAAGGTTTTATGCCTTTTCAATCAAAGACAACTTTGTTTTTATAGTAAAACTGAAATATGCCCAAAACATTCAGAGAGTGAAGTGAAGTGAATTATATTTATATAGCGCTTTTCTCAAGTGACTCAAAGCGCTTTACATAGTGACACCCAATATCTAAGTTACACTTAAACCAGTGTGGGTGGCACTGGGAGCAGGTGGGTAAAGTGTCTTGCCCAAGGACACAACGGCAGTAACTAGGATGGCACAAGCGGGAATCAAACCTGCAACCCTCAGGTTGCTGGCACGGCCACTCTACCAACCGAGCTATGCCGAGCAATGTTTGATCTGAAGTAATTGGAGCCCTAAAAAGATCAATAATGCAGGACACCATCGATTTAAATATATTATTATTTCTGAGTAATCACAGTGAAAAAATAAATAAAATCCCACTAAATATCTTTGGGATCCAAAAGGTCCCCCACTTATAAAGTGATACATTTTTATTATTATTTGTTTTACTTTCAACACTTAAGTTATGAGATCAACTTCAGATATATCTGTCGATTTTACGTTTGAACTGTTATTTTGTTGGTTTTATGCTCTTTTGTCAAAGGAAACACTGTTTTTATTTGGCAACCACACAGTATATGCACAAAACAATGTCCACATAAAACATTATAAAGTGAAACATTTGAAGTAATCGGAGCCTTAAATAGGTCAATAATTCATTATTAAAAAAAAAAAAAAATCTTAACTTTTTTTTTTTTTTTAGCATTGGCAATAAGAGCAAAATAAAGAAAAAAAAAAAAAAAAAAACAGCCTGCATGGCAGCTTTGTGTCAATATTGCAACTTTTCCCCGTTAGATTTCACCTCATTCTACTTTTTTTTTGTGTTTTTATGGAGGAGTTCAAGTACCTAGGAGTCTTGTTCACGAGTGGGGGAAGAGTGGATCGTGAGATCGACAGGCGGATCGGTGCGGCGTCTTCAGTAATGCGGACGTTGTACCGATCTGTTGTGGTGAAGAAGGAGCTGAGCCGGAAGGCAAAGCTCTCAATTTACCGGTCGATCTACGTTCCCATCCTCACCTATGGTCATGAGCTTTGGGTCATGACCGAAAGGATAAGATCACGGGTACAAGCGGCCGAAATGAGTTTCCTCCGCCGTGTGGCGGGGCTCTCCCTTAGAGATAGGGTGAGAAGCTCTGTCATCCGGGAGGAACTCAAAGTAAAGCCGCTGCTCCTCCACATCGAGAGGAGCCAGATGAGGTGGTTCGGGCATCTGGTTAGGATGCCACCCGAACGCCTCCCGAGGGAGGTGTTTAGGGCACGTCCAACCGGTAGGAGGCCACGGGGAAGACCCAGGACACGTTGGGAAGACTATGTCTCCCGGCTGGCCTGGGAACGCCTCGGGATCCCCCGGGAAGAGCTAGACGAAGTGGCTGGGGAGAGGGAAGTCTGGGCTTCCCTGCTTAGGCTACTGCCCCCGCGACCCGACCTCGGATAAGCGGAAGAAGATGGATGGATGGATGGGCATTTCCAGAATGTGTGGCGGGCCACTAAACAATTAGCTGCGGGCTGCAAATGGCCCCCGGGCCGCACTTTGGACACCCCTGCTGTGGCCACTTCCTATTTTGTGACCTCTGTTTACATCAGTCACGTCAAAAATATACTTTCTCGCTGGATACTAATGATGGTGTCAAATTCATTCCCGGTGGCCAGATTTGGCCCGCCACATCATTTTGAATGGCCCGTGAAGGCTTAGAAATAACATGCATCAATGAAGTACTTTATTGTTCTTTCTTTTTCTATTTTGAGAGAAAAAAAGACATGTATTGAATGCAGTTATATATCTTTTAAACTGTATCTATGTAATAATGCAACAGATATTATATTATCATACATTTGAAAACATTTTTGGGTTAAAACATACATAAATATCTTCAGTTTTTTTCGGGTAATCCGGTTTCCTCCCACTTCTAAAGACATGCACCTGGGGATAGGTTGATTGGCAACACTAAATTGGCCCTAGTGTGTGAATGTGTTGTCTATCTGTGTTGGTCCTGTGATGAAATGGCGTCTTGTCCAGGGTGTATCCCGCTTTCAGGCCGAATGCAGCTGAGTTAGGCTCCAGCTCCCCCAGCGACCCCAAAAAGGGACAAGCGATAGAAAATGGAAGGAAATACAAATAAGCCAACGAAAAATGTATCCCAAACTTCTCTTATCTAAAGTAAATATTCACAACAGATATTGGTATCTACATCAACGATGTGATTTACCTGAGTGGCTTGAAAAAAACAATAAATGAAAAATATATATTTTTAATTGATTAGGAATCGTTATCGCTATTAGGGCTTTGAATGTATGGCTGTCCCACGATTCGATTCAAAATCGATTTTTTTTTTTTCCAATTCAACACGATTCTCGATCCAAAACCGATTTTTTTTCCCGATTCAAAAGGATTCTCTATTCATTCAATACATAAGATTTCAGCAGGATCTACCCGAGTCTGCTGACATGCAAACAGAGTAGTAGATTCAAAAAAAAAAAAAAAACTTTTGTAATTGTAAAGGGCAATGTTTTATCAACTGATTGCAATAATGTAAATTTGTTTTAACTATTAAATGAACCAAAAATATGACTTATTTTGTCTATGTGAAAACATTGGACAGTGTATTGACAAGCTTATGAGATGCGATGCAAGTGTAAGCCACTGTAACACCATTCTTTTATTTTCTTTTTTTTTATAAATGTCTAATTATAATGTCAATGAGGGATTTTTTATCACTGCTATGCTGAAATTATAACTAATATTGATACTGTTGTTGACAATATTCATCTTTGTTTCACTACTTTTGGTTTGTTCTGTGTCGTGTTTGTGTCTCCTCTAAATTGCTCGGTTTATTGCAGTTCTGAGTGTTGCTGGGTCAGGTTTGGTTTTGGAATTGGATTGCATTGTTATGGTATTGCTGTGTATTGTTTTGTTGGATTGATTAATGAAAAAAATAAAAAAATTAAAAATCTCTTTCTTAAAAATGAGAATCGATTCTGAATTGCACAACGTGAGAATCGCGATTCGAATTCGAATCGATTTTTTCCCACACCCCTAATCGCTATTCATTTGAAAATCACTTTTTTGACACCCCTAGTGTGTATACTACATTATTAATTTACTGTGCATCTTTAACTTGTTTGCTGTATAAATTCAAAGACTTTCAAAATGTGCACCTAATTCTTATTGTACTTAACGTCACCAAGTTTTAAGCAAATCAATGATTTGCAGTTGCAGTTTAAAAAATGTTCCTGTATGACATTCTGACTACATAATTGCATTTGTATTCAAATATTGGTGTATTTTTTTTTATCAAATTTGATTCACTCAAGCAAATAACTTGTGATTGATCATGATTAATCACAGTTTAGGAGTGTTAAATTAAAGTACCGATGATTGTCACACATGATTAATCTGATTAAAAACATCAATCACTTGACATCCCTAGAAAATACGTACAGTATACAATGTAGAGCCTATCAATTGAGTTAATAGATCTTTTTGACAGTTAATATAAAACTGTCACGCTCCCTTGTGCAAGCACACATAGAAACGAACAGCTGTCAAGCCCCTCTGACGTGTCACGGCTTCACAAACATTTGTACTAAACAGAAGTTTTAACATCAGGGTGGTTATAATACCAAGTGAAACAAAGTTTTCTCTACAAATTATTATTCACCAGCAGCCAGGAAGAAGAAGCTGTTGCAGCATGCATACACACACTACATCTCCATGACGACACAGGTTCCCGTAACAAGCACTACCTGGATTGAGACCTCTTTTTCAAATCTATAGCTATCTTTCTCTATTCATGCTCCACAATTTCCATTAAACCAAGAAAAAGACATCACGTTAAAATTAAGCACTTTTGCCTCACTTGCACAATATTAATGAAGAGAATACGCGTGTCTAAATAACGCAAAATAGTAAAATAGGGCTCATATTGCATAACATTAACATGGGTTTGGTAATATACATACAAAACTGTTTAAAATGTGGACTTTGCATCAGTCAATCTTATATGAGCTCGGGCCCAGCGAAGCCGGCGGCGTTTCTGGGTGTTGTTGATTAATAGGTTTCGCTTTGCATAGTTATAACTTGTGAAGTGTTTCTGAGCACATGTGGTGATATCCTTTACACAGGATGCCCTTTTTAATGCAGTACCGCCTGAGAGATCCAAGGTCACGGGGATTCATTGTTACGTGCAGTGATTTCTCCAGATTCTCTGGACCTTTTGATGATATTACAGACCTTAGGTGGTGAAACTCCTAAATTCCTTGCAATAGCTCATTGAGAACTGTTGTTCTTAAACTGTTGGACGATTTGCTCACGCATTTGTTCACAAAGCTGTTACTCTTGCCCCATTCTTGTTTGTGAATGACTGAGCTTTTCATAGAAGCTGCTTTTATACCCAATCATGGCACCACCTGTTCCCAATTAGCCTGTTCACCTGTGGGATTAAAAATAAGTGTTTGATGAGCATTCCTCAAATTTCTGAGTCGTTTTTGCCACTTGTGCCCTCTTTTTTGAAACATGTTGCAGGCATCAAATTTTAAATGAGCTAATATTTGCAAAAAAATAAAATCTTCCAGTTCGAACGTTATGTATCTTGTCTTTGCAGTCTATTGAATATAGGTTAAAAATGATTGATGATGTATTCTGTTTTTATTTACGATTTACACGACGTGCCAATTTCACTGGGTTTTTAATTCATACACACACACACACAGAATAAACATCCATTCTGTTAATTCACAAACAAACACAATGTTGACATCTTTCTCTTATTAACATTCACTTCATTGACACAACATGTCACCAAATGGGTCATCATTGTCACCGACGTCCCACTGGGTGTGAGTTTTCCTTGCCCTTATGTGGGCCTACCGAGGATGTCGTAGTGGTTTGTGTTGTGGTTTGTGCAGCCCTTTGAGACACTAGTGATTTAGGGCTATATAAGTAAACATTGATTGATTGATTGATTGATTGATTGATTGATTGAACTGTGCACGTACACATAGTGTAGCATTTGTCGGTCCATTTAGTCCAGTAACTGCCCGTCCATTCACACACAAAATCAATCAATCAATCAATCAATGTTTACTTATATAGCCCTAAATCACTAGTGTCTCAAAGGGCTGCACAAACCACTACGACATCCTCGGTAAGCCCACATAAGGGCAAGGAAAACTCACACCCAGTGGGACATCGGTGACAATAATGACCCAGTGGGACGTCGGTGACAATGATGATAATGAGAACCTTGGAGAGGAGGAAAGCAATGGATGTCGAGCGGGTCTAACATGATACTGTGAAAGTTCAATCCATAATGGATCCAACACAGTCGCGAGAGTCCAGTCCAAAGCGGATCCAACACAGCAGCGAGAGTCCCGTTCACAGCGGAGCCAGCAGGAAACTATCCCAAGCGGAGGCGGATCAGCAGCGCAGAGATGTCCCCAGCCGATACACAGGCAAGCAGTACATGGCCACCGGATCGGACCGGACCCCCTCCACATGGGAGAGTGGGACATAGAAGAAAAAGAAAAGAAACGGCAGATCAACTGGTCTAAAAAGGGAGTCTATTTAAAGGCTTGAGTATACAAATGAGTTTTAAGGTGAGACTTATATGCTTCTACTGAGCTGGCATCTCGAACTGTTACCAAAATGCAAATAATACAGTCTTGGAGAAGAAAAAACTATAAATAAGTCAAGACTATTTATTGTAACCTCACTTTGGGCTATAATTCTTTGTTAACGGCAGAGGTGGGATGCTCTTGTTGAAATGGTGTCTCTCACAGGCATGTGAGTCAAGGAGACGCACAAAATGACACTTTTACAACACCTCAGTGCCATTTGAGGTTATGCCCATTTAAGGTTTGATTCAGGCATACTTTGCGGTGAGACGCCCACCGACCGAGGCTTCCTACACACGCGCCGCAGTAAGACGGATTAACAGAATTCACCGGCATCTGCCCAGGACGTGCACAGAACTTGCAGAGTAGGATTCCCAAGGCAAATCAACCTTGTGTTCTTCTGCTTACTCTTCGCAGGGCCCGCAGGAGCGCGGGAAGAAGCGCGCGAACACCTCGGGGGACGGCGACTGCCACACACAGCAAGCTCACAGCGTCTGTTTTAAAGAGGGAGGCCCAAGCCCCCAGAGCCAGGGCGGCGGCGGCAAGTGGAGGTTACCGACCCTCGCTGTTAGCAGGCACTCATGAATCATACGACGACTACGTGAGTCCAATCCTCTTTGCTCAAAGTAAAAAAAAGTAGAGCTAATAGTAATTGCTCTTCAAGCGTGTGTAAATCAGACTTGGTTTAAGCCCCAGTTAATGTCTTTCTTTACTTGTAGAGGTAGAGCAAACTGGGACGTGGTTTGGTAAAATTAGGGCACGCAGCCAATTAATTCAAGAGACTTCTTTCATAAAGTAAAGTATAATTACATCCACTGAACTACTTAAGCGGTTTCCCCAAAAAAACTTTGTGGATGGTGAGCCAAGGAAGAACTTATTATTTTGGGGCCGATCCAGATTAAAGGCCTACTGAAACCCACTACTACCGACCACGCAGTCTGATAGTTTATATATCAATGATGAAATATTAACATTGCAACACATGCCAATACGGCCTTTTTAGTTTACTAAATTGCAATTTTAAATTTCCCGCGAGTTTCTTGTTGAGAACGTCGCGGAATGATGACACGTACGCGTGACATCACTGACTGTCAGGAAATATTAGCTTAGCACCAGTTACGGCTAAAAGTTGTCTGCTTTAATGGCATAATTACACAGTATTTTGGACATCTGTGTTGCTGAATCTTTTGCAATTTGTTCATTTAATAATGGAGACAATAAAGAACAATGCTGTTGGTGGAGAGCGGTGGATTGCAGCTGTCTTTAGCACCGAGACACAGCCGGTGTTTGTTTGTTGTGAAGCTTTAACACAGAGCGGTCAAGCGAACATGTTTTCTCTACGTCAACCAGCATGTTTTTGGATGGGGAAATTGTGATATATATCTTACCGGAGAAATCATTGGATTATTCGTCGTCCTGCAGCAGCTGTTTAAAAAGCAGCTGTGAGCTTGGCTCCTCGGCTTCTCTCTGAGACACTGGGTGATCACCGCAGCCATCCGACCTCGACGTATGTCTTTACAATCTTTAAAATCTCATTAAAACACTATTAAAACAATAAGCAGATAAGGGATCTTCCAGAATTATCCTAGTAAATGTGTCTAATTACATCTGAAACGCTCACATTGCCGCCGCCCGGAGCCGCCGCTTTTTTTTTTCTTTTCTTTTTTCCTAGTCCTTCACTATCAATATCCTAATTCACAAATCTTTCATCCTCGCTCAAATTAATGGGGAAATTGTCGCTTTCTCGGTCCGAATTGCTCTTACTGCTGGTGGCTCCCATTAAAAACAATGTGAATATGTATGGAGCCCTGCAACTCGTGACGTCACGTGCACATACTTCCGGTAAAGGCAGGGCTTTTCTATCAGCGACCAAAAGTTGCGAACTTTATCGTCGATGTTCTCTACTAAATTATTTCAGCAAAAATATGGCAAAATCGCGGAATGATCAAGTATGACACATAGAATGGACCTGCTATTCACGTTTAAATAGGAAAATCTAATTTCAGTAGGCCTTTAAGTGAATTGTGTCCTCGTTGTTGTTAAAGGTAATAACATAATTGGTTCTTTTTAGACATTCGCCTTCACAAAGGAAGGAAGCGAGTTTTGAGCAAATCAATGACTCGCATTTGCAGTTTAAAAAAAGATTTCTCTGTGACATTCTGACTGCATAATTGCATTTGTATCCAAATATTGATATATGTCTTAATTAAATTAGATTCATGCTAGCAAACAATAACTTGTGATTAATCATGATTAATCACAGTTTAAGGTTGTGATTATTCTGAATAAAAACAATCATTTGACATCCGTAGAAAATACTTACAGTATACAACGTAGAGCCCATCAATTGAGTTAATAGATTTTTTTGACAGTTAATATCAAACTGTCACGCTCCCTTGTGCAAGCAATCGTAGAAATGAACAGCTGCTAAGCCCCTCTGACGCATCACAGCTTCACAAACATTTTTACTAAACAGAACTTGTAAACATCAAAGTGGTTATAATAACAAGTCTTTGGATTATTACTCACAACTAGCCTGGAAGAAGAAGCTGTTGCAGCATGCATATACACTACATCACCATGGAAACAAAGGTTCCCGTGACAAGCACTACCTGGATTGATACCTCTTTTTCAAATACACATTTATCTTTCTCTTTTCGTGCTCCACAATTTCCACACAACCAAGAAAAAGGCACCACGGCAAAATTAAGCACTTTTGCCTCACTTGCACAATATAAATGAGAGAATACGCGTGTCAAAAAAGCGCAAGATAGTAAAATAGGGCCCAAAATGCATAGCGTTAACGTGTTTGGTAATATTCATACAACATTTTTTTAAATGTGGACTCGTCAGACCACAGAACACTTTTACACGTCGCATCAGTCCATCTTAGGTGAGTACAGGCCCAGCGAAGCCGGCGGCGTTTCTGGGTGTTGTTGATAAATGGCTTTCGCTTTTCATAATAGAGTTTTAACTTGCACTTACAGATGTAGTGACAAACTGTAGTTATTGACAGTGGTTTTCTGAAGTGTTCCTGAGTCTATGCGGTGATATTCTTTACACACTGATGTTGCTTTTTGATGCAGTGCCGCCTGAGGGATCCAAGGTCACGGGCATTCATTGTTACGTGCAGTGATTTCCCCAGATTTTAGGTTTCTATGACAGAGATTTCTCATCTTCCATGCTGATTAAATATTTGCTACCTGCTAAGATTTAAAATTTAACTTTTAGAAATGTCCCTAGTTTCAAAAACATATGTATTTAATTTAGTTTAAAAACATTACAATCGAGAAACAAATTATTCAGATAAGATATGTAGATTTTTCCCAACATTGAAAATTGTGTTTACAGATTCTGCAACATCTAAGTGATGCTTGATTTAGGAATTGCAAATTGAATAATGCATGTTTTCAGAATAAAATACTAAATAAATCCTGCTAGTTTTTATATACACCAGTGCCAGAGCTTGGTCCGCATTGCCGGCAGTAAGTCGAACACATTTCCAGTGAGGGTTGGACTCCGCCAAGGCTGTCCTTTGTCACCGATTCTGTTCATAACTTTTATGGACAGAATTTCTAGGCGCAGTCAAGGCGTTGAGGGGTTCCGGTTTGGTAACCGCAGGATTAGGTCTCTGCTTTTTGCAGATGATGTGGTCCTGATGGCTTCATCTGACCGGGATCTTCAGCTCTCGCTGGATCGGTTCGCAGCCGAGTGTGAAGCGACCGGAATGAGAATCAGCACCTCCAAGTCCGAGTCCATGGTTCTCGCACGGAAAAGGGTGGAGTGCCATCTCCGGGTTGGGGAGGAGACCCTGCCCCAAGTGGAGGAGTTCAAGTACCTAGGAGTCTTGTTCACGAGTGAGGGAAGAGTGGATCGTGAGATCGACAGGCGTATCGGTGCGGCGTCTTCAGTAATGCAGACGTTGTACCGATCCGTTGTGGTGAAGAAGGAGCTGAGCCGGAAGGCAAAGCTCTCAATTTACCGGTCGATCTACGTTCCCATCCTCACCTATGGTCATGAGCTTTGGGTCATGACCGAAAGGATAAGATCACGGGTACAAGCGGCCGAAATGAGTTTCCTCCGCCGTGTGGCGGGTCTCTCCCTTAGAGATAGGGTGAGAAGCTCTGCCATCCGGGAGGAACTCAAAGTAAAGCCGCTGCTCCTTCACATCGAGAGGAGCCAGATGAGGTGGTTCGGGCATCTGGTCAGGATGCCACCCGAACGCCTCCCTAGGGAGGTGTTTAGGGCACATCCAACCGTTAGGAGGCCACGGGGAAGACCCAGGACACGTTGGGAAGACTATGTCTCCCGGCTGGCCTGGGAACGCCTCGGGATCCCCCGGGAAGAGCTAGACGAAGTGGCTGGGGAGAGGGAAGTCTGGGTTTCCCTGCTTAGGCTGTTGCCCCCGCGACCCGACCTCGGATAAGCGGAAGATGATGGATGGATGGATGGATGGATGGATAAATCCTGCTAGTTTTTATATATCCCAATCTTAATAAAGGATTTTTCATCAAGTAAAATGATCTGTCCATGCAGCTATTAATTTCACTGGATGTTAGTATTTTTTCCTCCTAAAATGTAATCTTTTTATCTTAGCTCTATTTGCAGTGTAGTATTGCACGTGAAGTTACATCCGCTTGCTGTCGCCTGGAACTGAATTCCACGGGGTGCAAATAAGCGTATTCCAAGCAAGAAGTCAAGTGGAAGCCGAGCGAAATGAGCCAAAACAATTGATGCCATCAACTCGCTGTGGCGAACCCTGACAGGGACAAGCCGAAAGTGGAAAAAAAAAAAAAAGACACGAGACAGTGGCATTTTGTATTTATAGCTCGAATGCTAATCTTGAGATTTGTGGTTGTTTTTTGTAAGTCAGGAGCAACTCAAAATCCCAAAGAAAAAGCAAAACTTCACGCACGAAGGCAGCTCAAACTTGCAAGTGTTGTTTGACTTTTCAGGATTATTTCCCCAAACAAAAAACGTTCACTTCAAATTGTACCATTTTTTGGTAATCCTTTTTGGAAGTAACTACAGTAGAAACTCAACTTACACTGCAAAAAAGAGCTGTTAAAATATAGGATAAAAGACTAGATTTGAAGAAAAAACACTAAAAACTAGTGACATTAACTAGCTGCACGGACAGATAAGAAATTTGAAATTAAGATTTGTATAACTAGAAAATAGCAGGACTTTTAAGGTATAAATAAGTATTTTATTCTGAAAACTATTACTATTCAACTTGGAATTCCTAAATTAAACATTCTTAATGTGGCAGTATCTTAAAACAAAATATTCTATGTGGGAGAAAACTAAATATGTTATTTGTTTTCTCAATTTAAACATTTCAAAACTAAAATAGAAACAATAATGATTCCTGCTGACACTAAGACTAGTCAATGACTAAAAATAAGTAAAAAGGTCTTAAAACTAGGGACATTTCTAGAAATATGATAATTTAAAATCTTGCCAATTGGCAAATACATTTTCAATGTACAAGCCTTATTGGTAGAGTGACAGAGCTCTTAACTCAAAACACTTGTATCTCAAATCTACATATCCAACTGAAATGCATTCAAATCAATTTAATTGGTCCTTTCCAAGCTCCCAAAAAGCACAATTTTAGATGGTAACATGGCTTTTAAAAAGAAAAACAAGCTTTTGTGTCAGCAATATTATATAAAACAATAGAATACAATGTACGACTAACATGTGTGTCGTTTTTTGAAGTAGTATAACAATAATGTACAGTATTTAGCTTAGAAAGTGAACTTCAACGTCATGTCCTTCAATCTATTTTTTGTCAAAAGCCACCATCAGCAGCTTCTCCATATTTTCATGGATAAATGTCCATGAAAATAAAAAGGTTAGCTTTCTTGGTGGTCCTTACGCTGATTCAGTTTGCTGTAGAGTAGTGGTCCAGCCATCCATTTCTACCGCTGGAGCCTCTCAGCTGCATTTGGGCGGAAGGCGGGGAACACCCTGGACAAATCGCCACCTCATCGCAGGGCCAACACAGTTAGACAGACAACTCACACACTGGGGACAATTTAGTGTTACCAACCAAGCTAGGACACGCTTAATTTGCTTTGCCAAGTTGGTGACTCATTCACTCGTGATTTTGATTATTGATTTTTTTAAATAAAAAAACTGTCCTTCACACTCACTTCCTTCTTTTCCGTGGTTGGAAAAACACAGTTGTGTCCATCTCTAGCTATAAACTAATGCTAGCGAGTAAGACCGGATGTTTGGGGCGGATCTTACGTGGTTCAGTGTGGCTTTTGCCGTGCCAACTAATAGAGGGAATGCTTGTAACTCAAATTTGGTTTTTTTGCAAACCAGTAATTACAGTCTGCAAATAATGTGCCGTTGTTGAGTGTCCGTGCTGTCTAGAGCTTGGCAGAGTAACCATGTAATACTCTTCCATATCAGTAGGTGGCAGACGGTAGCTAATTGCTTTATAGATGTCGGGAACACGTTGTATGAGACGATGATGGTTTGTCGTGATCACAATATGCAGACCACAGCATGCAAGTAAAAAGGTATCTAATGCTTAAAAAAAAAAATAAACACAAGGTGAGTGCCCCTAACAAAAGGCATTGAAGCGTAGGAATGGCTATGCAGAGAAAAACTAAAACTGAACTGGCTACAAAGTAAACGAAAACAAAATGCTGGACGACAGCAAAGACTTATTGTGGAGCAAAGACGGCATCCACAAAGTACATCCGAACATGACATGAAAAGCAACAATGTCCCCACAAAGAAGGATAGCAACTACTTTAATAGTCTTGATTGCTAAAACAAAGTAGATGCGGCGAATAGCGTTTAAGGAAGACATGAAACTGGTGCAGGAAAACACCAACAAAACAGGAAAAGCAACCAAAATAGGAGCGCAAGACAAGAACTAAAACACTACACACAGGAAACCAGCAAAAAACTCAAAATAAGTCACGGCGTGATGTGACAGGTGGTGACAGTACACCTACTTTTGTGACGCTTGGGTGGCATCGTGGTGATGTTTTGCGTTCTCTCGTGGGTGCAGCGGGGATTAAACACAGCGTGAAGGTAAGGATAATGATTTGTTAACACTATGAACACTTTAAAACAAACTAAGAACCAAGGAAATTGCACAAAGGCACTATAGAACAAAACAAAACTGAAAGCGATAGCATGGAAGCTAGGGACATACACAAGGCAGGAATAGCGCCGAAGCTAACAAGTATACAAAAGTAAATACCACAATGCGGGAAGAGCGACGTCATCTGTTGCATGGGAGCAAATAAGAGTCCGAAAACAAATGGCAAATGAAAGCGGGCTTATAAAAGGAGACAACTAATCAAAAGCAGGTGCGTGTGATCAGACGGAAGGCAGGTGACACAAATGCATCATGAGGAAACAGAAACAAAACAGGAAGTGCCACCGGGAACCAAGGGATTCAAATAGCAAAACGAGATATACAAACAGAACATGACATGATCCAAGTCTTGGATCATGACAACTTTAAGACAAGAGCTATATTGATGCATTAATTGATTAATGTGGACCCTGACTTAAACAAGTTGAAAAACTTACCATTTAGTGGTCATTTGCACGGAATATGTATTGTACTGTGCAATTTACTAATAAAAGTTTAAATCAATCAACGGTTGGTTATAAGTCATATCCAACAATTCATTTTTTAATGATTTCTGCTCGTGGTGTGCCTACTCAAACAATGTGCCTTGGCTCAAAAAAGGTTGGTTGAAAAACACTGGTTTACTTCATTCAAATAAGAGTCAAAGTCAAAAACCTGAACACATTCTTCTTGTCCTTAGATGTTAAGAAAGGTCCTTTTCAAACTGAAAGTGATCTCCAAGCTCCATTCCAACACAAAAAGGCAACACTTTCACCAGTGCAGCCACTCAGAAGCTCCCCGCTAAGCAGAAGCCCCCATGTGTGCTGGCAAGGGAAGATTGGGCTGTCTGCACGGGGATATGCACAAGCACAGTCTCATTACCAAACCAAATTGACTTCTGATGTCGGGCCCGCGTATTTCTGACGAGTGAAAAAGTGCAGCGTTTTCTTCTCTTTGTAATTGGAGGTTGGAAAGGAGGTTGGGCGCACAGAGACTAGGGGAGATGAGTTTGTCCTGAACCGTTTCTTCTCCCATATCTCACTTTGGTGCTGTTGTTGTTTTCTGCTACATTAAACAATTTTCCTTCAGCGTACTTCCACAATGCAGTAAGATGTTTTTTTTATGCAAGGCTTTGTGCGACTGGTTCACTTGTAACGCCTCTCACTATTCTAAAGCAAGCATCCTACTGATGGAACACAACAACCCAGCTCAGCGGGGACAGATTTTGCCCTGGAAAGATGCACCCTGTGTGGATATTGTGTCAATTTCTCCAGAGGCCGTTGATTGATGCACGCTGTCAAACTGTCAGGCTGTCTCCTAAAAGTGATACTGTGTCCATAATGGCACCCATCGAGGGTGCTATTGATTTAAAACTTCCGAGGAAAGTACAAGGAAGCCGGTGGTTCTCATGTATCTGTGCTTTTTCATAATTTATGAACACAATATTCTTCCTCTATATCTCTCTGCCACAAATCTCACCTTGCCTCAACCTTTATAGCCCCGCTGCTCAGGTCGGCTGAAACGATTCCATTTATGAATAAGGTTGCAAAGAGGTGAAGGATTTCTAGAAACTTTTTGGACTTTCTAGATGTAAATGGAAAATGTAATACAGTACAATGTTGAAAATGTTAAATAAAAATATTTGTAAATTCATTTTTGAAGCTATGTTTGACCTAAAAAAAAGAAATGAAGTTCCTTTTATAGACAAACGTGATATTTTATATTTTAAAAAATCCTATTTAGTAGGGGTGTGGGAAAAAATCGATTCAAATACGATTCAGAATCGATTGTCTTTTATTTTTTTAAATCGATTTTTTTTTAATCCATCCAACCGCACTACCATAACAATGCAATCCAATTCCAAAACCAAACCTGACCCAGCAACACTCAGAACTGCAATAAACTGAGCAATTGAGGAGACACAAACACGACACAGAACAAACCAAAAGTAGTGAAACAAAATATTATCAACAACAGTATCAATATTAGTTATAATTTCAGCATAGCAGTGATTAAAAATGCCTCATTGACATTATCATTAGACATTTATAAAAATAAAAAAAAGAACAATAGTGTCACAGCGGCTTACACTTGCATCGCATTTCATAAGCTTGACAACACAATGTGTCCAATGTTTTCACAAAAATAAAATAAGTCATATTTTTGGTTCGTTTAATAGTTAAAACAAATTTACATTATTGCAATCAGTTGATAAAACATTGACCTTTACAATTATAAAAGCTTTTTTTTTTTTTTAAATCTACTACTTTGCTGGCATGTCAGCAGACTGGGGTAGATCCTGCTGAAATCCTATGTATTGAATGAATACAGAATCGTTTTGAATGGGAAAAATATCGCTTTTGAATCGAGAATCGCGTTGAATCGAAAAAATAGATATATTATCGAATCGCGACCCCAAAGAATCGATATTGAATCGAATCGTGGGACACTCAAAGATTCGCAGCCCTACTATTTACTATTCTTTCTGTATGTATTCCAATTGGACTGATAAAAAAATATATAGGAATTTTGCAAACATATTTATCAGTGGCGGGCTGTGCGTTTCCCAGCGAGGCCTTCAGTGATTTCCTACTTACTCCCGTCAAAAGACTACAATTTATGTCACCACATGACCACAGCTGGAGAAATACTGTACAGAAACACTTGTGGACGACTGGACATTGAACCACCTCTACAGTGTACAAAACAGTCTCTATGTTGGCACATTTAAAAATCAATAAACTAGCATCAGCATTTAAAACATACCTTTTGTGGCACTGTCAAAATTAAAATAATTGTAAAGAACATATTAAATGCGGAAAAATAAATAAAAAAAATATTTGAACTTTTTCTTTGTGAGTTAAAAAAGGGAGAACCGATTATTTCTCTGTTGGCCGGGTATAGCCCCTTCATGCTTTTCGCAAATTACAACTTGCGATTGGATTCTCACTTGGGAGTGACAAGTGAAAATCCAATCACAGTCTCGTTTAGCGTAAGGCTACCTAGATAGGCTACTGTCAACAACTCGTGATCTCATTGGCTACCGCAACTGTCTACCCACTGTCTATTCGGCAGAATTCATACAGCGCTGGCAACAAGCTAGCTGAATTCTGATTGGATATTAGCTCTAACGAAAAAATAAGCAACACTGGAGCCTAATAACACATGAAGAGAATATGATGAATACTTTATGGCAAGTAGATTAAAATGAACTTTTATTAATCTATAATCATGATTTATGTTAGTCCAGCAGAGAAGGCCTTGCTGGCCCTAACGACATACCACTGATATTTATGAACAAATTGTTTTTTGTTTTTATTACACTTGCGTATGGTTGTTTGTTAATTGTTTTACAACATTTATGTATCCAACTTGTTTTTGCACAATTTAACCTAACACAGCCTTTTCACAAATAATGTTTTGCTTGGGGTCGCATTTAAACAATATGTTTGTTACTGTAATTGTGTCAAACTACACAATGAATAATTGATCATTAATGTCACAATATTGAATGCGTAATGAATCCTATATGTTCCCGATTATGTTTTATTCATAACCAGCACATATGCACATACTTTATGCACGCGGTTTATAGTCATTACCCCCTTATGTGAATAAATTATCATGGGATCGTTGTTTTCGTCGGGTCCTCATGCAATTCATCTTAGACTATTTGTGACTAATTAACTATGTCAGGCAGTCAAGTAGTTAAATGACAGACAGCATCATCGTGGCTCTTTAAGCATCACAATCATGACTGAAGGGCTTTATTGTGGGCTGAGAAGCGTGCACATAAGCTACATTTTAAACTTGGCACTATTGAGCTAAGAATTGATGATGGATTCATAAATGTTCAGATAATAACCATCTGTTTGTCAACACGGTCTTGTTTGTATGCAAATGTATTTGTTATGATCCGCGTATTCTGTTTGGGTTTTTCGGGTCACTTGTGTTTTTTGTTAGTGTTCGACTCCGTTTAGTTCGTTTATGCACCTCTGAGTTTGTTGCCATAGCAACTTATTACTTTCACCAGCCGCTTGTGTTCCTGACGCACACCTGTTTGTCATCACTGACATTATTATTTAAGCCTGCCTTTGCCAGTTAGTCGGTCTGGCTTCTTTGTTTTTGCATCACGCGACTGCCACGTAAGTTTATTCTTGTCTTCTAGCCCCAGCTAAGTATCACATTATGTGCTAAGTGTTAGCCTTAGCTTCTGGTGCGCTCGGCACCTCATCCAGTCGGTTTGTCTTTAGTTTTTGTACCAGTATTGTTATTTTTACCATTAAATCAAGTCCTCACCTGCAAGTCCTGTCCAGATTGTCCTTTGCATCCCTGGGAGAAAAAACCCCGCATCACCATGCGACCCACACGCGACAATATCAACATGTGTGAAACAGGCATGGGGAAATATGATACTTGAATTAATGTGGTTGCCTAAAAGCACTCCAAGTTACGCGCAAAATTGTGATGATTAAGCCGCACATGCTGTTTTTTTAATCCTGTTATGTTTTTAGTGAAATGTCAAATAGAGCTTAATGTTTAACCGGTTTGATATGAGCTGGCATTTTCTGCTTTTTAACATCAGAAAAACGACAAAATCAGTCGCCCATCTGTACTAAGCTGCAAAATCCTGTCTTTGCTTTAGTATGAAAGTGCTTCTAATGCAGATCTCTTATCCAGTCAAAGGAGGCCTGTTTTTCTGAGATAGCACATCTGCTTCTTCAGCGATCGGCTGATGCTTCTACTGTTAAGATGTTTTATTAATCATTTTTTTCTGTCAAAGAATGTATTATTGATAATATTTTATATCATAGTGTGGTACCACAGTACACAGTGTAATGCGGTAGAACTTATATACGTTTTACTTGTATTCAATGGAGCAGAAAATGTGGGAAAAGAAGTGCGTTCTTAGAAGAGTAAAGAAAGACAATGCTTTATGATTAATACGTTTAAAATCATGCATTGTGTGATAATTATACACATTTTTTTACTAATAACTGTGATGCTTCATATTGAAGGAGCTGATTGCAACATTTACACAGACTCATAAGGAGCAAAGGTGAAGTATCTTGCCCAAGGACACAACAGACGTGACTAGGATGGTAGAAGGTGGGGATTGAACCAGTAACCCTCAGATTTCTGGCACGGCCACTCTCCCAACTTCACCACGCCGCCCCCAAATAAGTCAGGGTGTGATGTGACAGGTGGTGACAGTACACCTACTTTTGAGACAAGAGCTTGGTTATGTTTTAAAGTCATATCCAACAATTGTGACAACGACTTTTTACCGTCAACTGAGTTTCATTTTTTAATGATTTTTGCTGGTGGTGTGCGTCTGGATATTTTGAATGAAAAAAATGTACCTCGGCTCAAAAAAGGTTGAAAAAAATTGATCTAGACCACAGAACCTATTTTGAGCACACCAGAGGTGTGTTAAAAATAGGTTGGGGAGGAGACCCTGCCCCAAGTGGAGGAGTTCAAGTACCTAGGAGTCTTGTTCACAAGTGAGGGAAGAGTGGATCGTGAGATCGACAGGCGGATCGGTGCGGCGTCTTCAGTAATGCGGACGTTGTACCGATCCGTTGTGGTGAAGAAGGAGCTGAGCCGGAAGGCAAAGCTCTCAATTTACCGGTCGATCTACGTTCCCATCCTCACCTATGGTCATGAGCTTTGGGTCATGACCGAAAGGATAAGATCACGGGTACAAGCGGCCGAAATGAGTTTCCTCCGCCGGGTGGCGGGGCTCTCCCTTAGAGATAGGGTGAGAAGCTCTGCCATCCGGGAGGAACTCAAAGTAAAGCTGCTGCTCCTTCACATCGAGAGGAGCCAGATGAGGTGGTTCGGGCATCTGGTCAGGATGCCACCCGAACGCCTCCCTAGGGAGGTGTTTAGGGCACGTCCAACCGGTAGGAGGCCACGGGGAAGACCCAGGACACGTTGGGAAGACTATGTCTCCCGGCTGGCCTGGGAACGCCTCGGGATCCCCCGGGAAGAGCTAGACGAAGTGGCTGGGGGGAGGGAAGTCTGGGTTTCCCTGCTTAGGCTGTTGCCCCCGCGACCCGACCTCGGATAAGCGGAAGATGATGGATGGAAGGTGTGCTCAGGTCCGAAGGTGTGCTTGGCACAGCACCGACACCAAATGTAATGGTGCTCTGGAATAATCCATTCACAAGAAAATGCATGTTACAACTATCCAAATATGTTGACACACACACACACACACACACACACACTGAATTATGTCTACATTATCTGTACCCCGCCTTCCGCCCGATTGTAGCTGAGATAGGCGCCAGCGCCCCCCGCGACCCCAAAAGGGAATAAGCGGTAGAAAATGGATGGATGGATGGATATCTGTTTTTGTAGTGTGGTCGCCTTCTTTCTCACGGCCATTTGTGTGTAACAGGGCCCATTTCCACGTGCTAAACAGAAACGCAAAAGAGCTGCCGCAAAAACAGTTTCAGGATTAAAAAAACCTAAAAAATGCTAAATGTGCTGAATCATTATTTTTGCATCTAATATTATTTGATATACTATCTACCTATTATGGTGGACATTCTGATAATCAACATAAGGTATAGCAGGGGTCACCAACGCGGTGCCCGCGGGCACCAGGTAGCCCGTAAGGACCAGATGAGTAGCCCGCTGGCCTGTTCTAAAAATAGCTCAAACAGCAGCACTGACCAGTGAGCTTCCTCTATTTTTTTTAATTTTATTAATTTACTAGCAAGCTGGTCTCGCTTTGCTCGACATTTTTAATTCTAAGAGAGACAAAACTCAAATAGAATTTGAAAATCCTAGAAAATGTTTTAAAGACTTGGTCTTCACTTGTTTAAATAAATGCATTTATTTTTGTACTTTGCTTCTTATAACTTTCAGAAAGACAATTTTAGAAAAAAAATACAACCTTAAAAATGATTTTTGGATTTTCAAACACATATACCTTTTTACCTTATAAATTCCTTCCTTTTCTTTCCTGACAACTTAAATCAATGTTCAATTATTTTTTTTTATTGTAAAGAATAATAAATACATTTTAATTTAATTCTTCATTTTAGCTCCTGTTTTTTCGACTAAGAATATTTGTGAAATATTTCTTCAAACCTATTACGATTAAAATTCAAAAAAATGATTCTGGCAAATCGAGAAAATCTGTAGAATCAAATTTAAATCTTCTTTCAAAGTCTTTTGAATTTCTTTTAAAATTTTTGTTCTGGAAAATCTAGAAGATTTTGTCTTTGTTAGAAATATTGCTTGGACCAATTTGTTATATATTGTTAAAATCCAATTTGTTGGATTTTAACCTATTTAAAACATCATCAAAATTGTAAAATTTATCTTAATCTGGAAAAATTACTAATGATGTTCCATAAATTATTTTTTAAATTTTTTTTAAAAAGATTCAAATTAGCTGGTTTTTGTATTCATTTTTTTTCGGTTGAATTTTGAATTTTAAAGAGTCGAAATTGAAGATAAACTGTTTCAAAATTTTATTTTCATTTTTTTCGTGTTTTCTCCTCTTTCAAACCGTTCAATTAAGTGTTTTTTTCATACATTATTCTCTACAAAAAACCTTCCGTAAAAGGAAAAAAAATGTACGACGGAATGACAGACAGAAATACCCATTTTTTTTTATATCTATAGATTTATTTATTAAAGGTAAATTGAGCAAATTGGTTATTTCTGGCAATTTATTCAAGTGTGTATCAAACTGGTAGCCCTTCGTATTAATCAGTACCCAAGAAGTAGCTCTTGGTTTCAAAAAGGTTGGTGACCCCTGGTGTATAGTTTGCATATACATGAAGATAGACGGGCTAAATGAATTCTGCTCACTATTCCTCAGCACACCGGCTTACTAGATCATCTTTGCAATGCTATTAAGTTTTCACGTGTTTTAGTTTTTAGTAAAAAAAAAAAAGTCATAAAAGTATAGTTTAAAAAAATGTCCAGTACAGTGCATCCAGGAAGTATTCACAGTGTTTCACTTTTTCCACATTTTGTTGTTACAGTCTTATTCCAAAATGGAATACATTCATTGTTGTTCTCAAAAATCTACAGACAATACCCTTAACAACAATGTGAAAAGTTTTTTGGGGTTTTGTTTTTGTAAGATTTTGCAAACTTATTACAAATGGAAAAATTAAAAAAAAATCACATGTACTTAAGTATTCACAGAATTGGCTCAATACTTTGTTGACGCACCTTTGGCAAGTTTATTAAATACGTTGCCACAAGCTTGACACTGATCTTCGGGCCGTTTGGCCCTTTACTCTTTGCGGCACCTTGCAAGCTCCATCAGGTTGGAGGAGAAGCGTTACTTTTCATCTCGTATGTCGCAGGATGTATTCAAAAAGACTTGAGGCTGTAACTGCTGCCAAAGGTGCATCAACAAAGTCTTGAGCAAAGGGTGTGAATGCTTATATACGGGTGATTCTTTTTAGTTAGGGCCCGAGCTGTTGCTGTTTATTATTATCACTATTCTTCCACCAGTTTGGATGGCCTTACCATACACGAAAAGTCCACAAATTTTGCAAATGCGTCATGTATGACGCAAAATGTAATTTTTGGGGGGGATCTTGAAGATTACATTTTAATATTGGCTCTCAAGTGCCACCTTTAAAAATTGAAAAAAATTGCCCCTCCAACCAGTTTCACGTATAGAAACAAAAGTTGCTGGAGACCTCTATCATGATGGGACTCACATAAAATGTTTTATTTAAATTTGCAACACAAAAAAATGTTTCCCCATTGTCATTATCAGTTATTGTGTATAGAATTGTGAGGACTCAAATAAAGTAATTGCGTTTTGAAATAAGGCTGTCACATAAAATGTAGAAAAAGTCAAGCGCTGTGAATACTTTCCGGATGTAAGCAGTTTGACAACACTTTGAAATCCAGCCTGTGTTTACAATTTCCATCCATCCATCAATCTTCTTCCGCTTATCCGAGGTCGGGTTGCGGGGGCAGCAGCCTAAGCAGGGAAGCCCAGACTTCCCCTCTCCCCAGCCACTTCGTCTAGCTCTTCCCGGGGGATCCCGAGGCGTTCCCAGGCCAGCCGGGAGACATAGTCTTCCCCAACGTGTCCTGGGTCTTCCCCGTGGCCTCCTACCAGTTAGACGTGCCCTAAACACCTGACCAGATGCCCGAACCACCTCATCTGGCTCCTCTCGATGTGGAGGAGCAACGGCTTTACTTTGAGCTTCTCCCGGATGGCAGAGCTTCTCACCCTATCTCTAAAGGAGAGCCCCGCCACACGGCGGAGGAAACTAATTTCGGCCGCTTGTACCCGTGATCTTGTCCTTTCGGTCATGACCCAAAGCTCATGACCATAGGTGAGTATGGGAATTTGCCTTCCGGCTCAGCTCCTTCTTCACCACAACGGTGTTTACAATCGGTCATATAATATTTACAATGGGTTTTGATGACACACTTTTAACGTGGTGGGTGTGGAAATTGTTGGTCAAATCTGAAATGCATAGCTTGGCTTTGCAAAACCTGAGCCCTGCAACTATAACCGGGCTGAAAACCCCTAATGTGATTAAACACAGAGCTTTGGGAAGCTTTGGGGGTAAAAAAAAATAAACTCCATCTACTGTGGAAGCGACACAAGGACATCCTTTGAGATGAGGGAGAGGAAGAAAAATCCTCCCATTTTCCTCTTGTGCCGCCAAGACGCTTCACATTTGTGTTTGTAGACAAGGAGCAGTTTCTCAGGACACATCATGGTGTTGTGTGGCAAAACTCTCCTGTTTGTCAAAAGACAAGAGTGCGACTCACGATGCTTCCACTGGATTATTTAATTGAACTCCAGCAGAATATCAAACACCCACTTTGACCTTTCAACAAACACTAAAACTGCGGTGCGTAAATTAATTCCGTTTTGAGGTGATAACAAGGTCGTTATTAGACTATTAAATAAAAGTAAGCGAATAGATGAAGAGAGTAAGCCGCAACAAAATGTGGAGAGTGTAAAGAGCAGACCTGAGACATTCACTAATACAAATAAGGGTGCAAATATCATATTCTTTCCCATGCTGCTTTGCGGCAAGCCATTCAGAGGCAGCGCAGCGTGAAGATCCGTCACTGTCGGAGGACATGCAGGTTGTCAATTGATAATGAAGCACAGAGCTACGGGCCTTCAGCTCCTTGCTGTCCTAATTATGCTGACTGAGAACCCGCCACCTTTGTGTTAACATTTGATTTATTTCTACCAGCCTGCATGTAAAGGAGCGCTGTTCTTTTTTCTCTTTTTTTTTTACAAATGACTTTCAAACAGGAAAAATCACACCTCATTAATTAGGGGCTCAAACAAAAGCACATTGTCAGCACTGGTGGTATTTGGAGAGGAATTGATTTGGAAATACAGTGGAACCTCTAAAGACATCAAAAGACGACGAGATATGTAAAAGATATATAAATCTGCACAATTAATTAAATTTTAATCATGATGTAGCTGCCCCATTAAATGAAGGTGATTGTCAATTATATTAACATTTAGAAAGCAGGCACATCTGCATATCAAATCAAGCACTTTCAAAGCAACAGCGTCCCGTCTTGAAGCCCCATGAAGCAGTCTTCCTTCCCATATGCCATTTTGTATGGACACATCTAGTTTATTATATACAAACCCTGTTTCCATATGAGTTGGGAAATTGTGTTAGATGTAAATAAAAACGGACTACAATGATTTGCAAATCATTTTCAACCCATATTCAGTTGAATATGCTACAAAGACAACATATTTGATGTTCAAACTGATATACACATTTCTTTTTGCACATAATCATTAATTTTAGAATTTGATGCCAGCAACACGTGACAAAGAAGTTGGGAAAGGTGGCAATAAATACTGATAAAGTTGAGGAATGCTCATCAAACACTTATTTGGGAACATCGCACAGGTGTGCAGGCTAATTGGGAACAGGTGGGTGACATGATTGGGTATGAAATTAGCTTCCATGAAATGCTAAGTCATTCACAAACAAGGATGGGGCGAGGGTCACCAATTTCTAAGCAAATTGTCAAACAGTTTTAGAACAACATTTCTCAACAAGCTATTGTAAGGAATTTTGCGATTTTACCATCTACGGTCCGTAAAATCATCAAAAGGTTCAGAGAATCTGAAGAAATCACTGCACGTAACCAATGATATTACGGACCTTTGATCCCTCAGGCGGGGTACTGCATCAAAACCAGACATCAGTGTGTAAAGGATATCACCATATGGGCTCGGGAACACTTCATAAAACCACTGTCAGTAACTACAGTTGGTCGCTACAACTGTAAGTGCCAGTTGAAACTCTACTATGCAAAGCGAAAGCCATTCATCAACAACACGCAGGAACGCCGCTGGCTTCGCAGGGCCCGAGCTCATCTAAGATGGACTGATGCAAATGAGTCCACATTTCAAATTATATTTGGAAACTGTGGACATGGTGTCCTCCGGAACAAAGAGAAAAATAACCATCCAGATTGTTATAGGCACAAATTTCAAAAGCCAGCATCTGTGATGGTATGGGGGTTATTAGTGCCCAAGGCATGGGTAACTTACACATCTGTGAAGGCACCATTAATACTGAATGGTCCATACAGGTTTTGGAGCAACATATGTTGTCATCCAAGCAACGTTATCATGGACGTCCCTGCTTATTTCAGCAAAACAATGCCAAGCCACGTGTTACAACAGCGTGGCTTCGTACTAAAAGAGTGCGGGTACACATCGAAAATGTGTGGCGCATTATGAAGCGTAAAATACGACATGTCCCCAGACTGTTGAACAACTTAAGCTGTACATTAAGCAAGAATGGTAAAGAATTCCACTTTCAAAGATTGAACAAATAGTTTCCTCAATTCCCAAACGTTTATTGAGTGTTGTTAAAAGAAAATGTGATGTAACACAGTGGTGAACATGCCCTTTCCCAACTACTTTGGCCACAAATTTCTAAGTTAATTATTTATTCAAATATTATTTGAACATCAAATATATTGTCTTTGTAGTGCATTCAACTGAATATGGGTTGAATCGGATTTGCAAATCATTGTATTCCGTTTATATTTACATCTAACACAATTTCCCAACTCATATGGAAACAGGGTTTGTACTAGATGCAAAACAAACTGTTCACTGGACGAGTCCAAAGCACCTGTTTTTTTATGTTAGGTATCGCTTTTCCCTTGACAACATCTAAAGGGACCGTGACATAATTGGGGGCTCGTCCAGGAAATGAAATTAATTGTTGAAATAATCATTTGAATCTTCGAAAAGAAAACATAACATAATTTAGCCTGGTATGAACCTCAGTAAAAACTATGTGGGTAGAGAGTTAACACTTCTCTGTGCTTTGTATAGTCTTGTTGCAATATACAAAACCCAAACCAGTGAAGTTGGCACGTAGTGTAAATCGTACATAAAAAACAGAATACAAGGATCAGCTAATCCTTTCCAATTTATATTCAACTGAAGCTATTTGGTGTTCGAACTGAGGAAATTATTTTTTTTGTGCAAATAATCATTAACTTACAATTTAATGGCAGCAACACATTGCAAAAAAGTTGGCACAGGAAAATTTTTACCCCTGTGTTACATGGCCTTTCCTTTTAACAACCCTCAGTAAACGGGGAAACTGAAGAGACCAATTTTTGAATTTTTTCAGGTGGAATTCTTTCCCATTCTTGCTTGATGTACAGCTTAAGTTGTTCAACAGTCCGGGGTATCTGTTGTGGTATTTTACGCTTCTTATTGCGCCACACATTTTCAAAAGGGAGACAGGTCTGGACTACAGGCAGGCCAGTCTAGTACCCACACTCTTTTACACGCTGTTGTTACACGTGCAGAATGTTGCTTGGCATTGTCTTGCTAAAATAAGCAGGGGCGTCCATGAAAAAGACGTTGCTTGCATGGCAACATATGATGCTACAAAACCTGTATGTAATTTTCAGCATTGACTGTGCCTTTACAGATGTGTAAGTTACCCATGAATCGGGAACTAATGCCTCCCCATACCATCACAGATGCTGGCTTTTGAACTTTGCGCCTATAACAATCTGGATGGTTATTTACCTCTTTGGTCCGGAGAACACGACGTCCACAGTTTCCAAAAACATTTTAAATATGGACTCGTCAGACCACAGAACACTTTTACACTTTGCATCAGTCCATTTTAGATGAGCTCAAGCCCAGCGATGCCGGCAGCGTTTCTGGGTGTTGTTGATAAATAGCTTTCGTTTTGCATAGTAGAGTTTTAACTTGCACTTTCAGTTGCAGCGACAAACTGTAGTTACTGACAGTGGTTTTCTGAAGTGTTCCTGGAGCCCATGTGATATCCTTTACACACTGATGTCGCTTTTTGATGCAGTACCGCATGAGGAATCGAAGGTCAAGGGCATTCAATGTTGGTTTTCAGGCTAGTCGCTTACGTGCATTGATTTCTCCAGATTTGATGATATTACGGAACGTAGACTGTGAAATCTCTAAATTCCTTGCAATAGCTTTTTGAGAAATACTGTTCTACAATTTTTTTTGCACATTTGTTCACATTGTGTTGACCCTCGCCCCATCCTTGTTTGTGAATGACTTAGCATTTCATGGATGCTGCTTTTACACCCAAATCATGGCACCCACCTGTTACCAATTAGCCTGTTCACCTGTGGGAAGTTCCAAATAAGTGTTTGATGAGCATTCCTGAACTTTCTCAGTCTTTTTTGCCACTTGTGCCAGCTTTTTTGAAACATGTTACAAGCATCAAATTCCAAATGAGCTAATATTTACAAAAAATAACAATGTTCACCAGTTCGAACTTTAAGTGTGTTGTCTTTGCAGTGTATTCAATTGAATATAGGTTGAAAAGGATTTGCAAATCATTGTATTCTGTTTTTATCTACGATTTACACAACGTGCCAACTTCCTGGTTTTGGTTTTGTACTCAGCCGTGCCCGCCCTGGGCTGGAAGCGGTTTATTTTATTTGGGTTTTGTTTTCTTTACATCGGAACAGGGTAACAATTGGGCGACATTAAATCAAAACAAAGGGACATTGACTAAGACAATAACACAATTAATTGACAATTCAATAAAGTATAAAAGAGAACCAAAAATGTTGACAGAAGTGATATTGCATCATGATTAATTTTGTATTGTCGATGGGCGAGACAAGTTCATAATATCGTTCATTGTAACGATAGCTGTTTGAAATTATTTAAGCCTTTACCATGTCCAAAAAAGGGAATCTTGTCATTTTTTATGGTATTCATGAGATTGTAAAGAACTGTTGTTGATCCGATGTTGATGTGCTAATACCTTTTTCTTGATTAAAAGTTACATACAATATTAGCTGTTATTTATTTTCATCCACATAGTAAATATTGATAACATGTTTGGATGTATTCAATAAATCAATGTATTCTTGGTTGCCCAAAAAGTGATTCAATGTAATATACTTTGATATTGACACATATATGTGCATAAATTATAATGAAATAAAAATTAATAGACATTATTTACAACACACGTTTCATTTTAATAAATGCTTAAGTACAAAACTATAATTAAACCACAAAAGCTTTGCCATTAAAATAGATTAAATACTAAGACTCAAACAGAACATGCAAAATAGTGGCTTTCCTAACAGTGCATCTATTTACTTTAGTTATTTAAAATCAAAATCTAAGTATTTCTGTGTGTATAAGTACTTTTTGAGCACATTCAACAATAGGGCGATTATAATAAGAGTGCTAATTTTGGTCACAATAACAGTGGTAATAAATGTTCATACTGTTAAATCCCCAACACTAACACTTGGCCATCACTCCAGCAGCACTAAAAACGGACTGAGCCAAACTGCCGCTAGGTAATGTTGCAATTATCAATGCCAACAAAGAAACTGACTCAGAAAAGTAATAATAAAACAGGCTATAACAACTGGAGAGAGATGATCATAATATGCTCATTCTTAAATCTTCCAATAAAAATGAGATTTTATTATTTAAAATCAATTATTTATTAACACACAAAAATACCGAAAATGGGTACCTTGGAGTACAGTATTGATTCCCTAGTACCGGGAAATTGGTACCAAATCGTTCAAATGCGAAAGGTATCCACATGTACTAATAATGAACAAAACCAGAGATTTTAGAATGCCGACCCGTGGGCAGCATTGTTTTACCTAACGTACTGAATAATGGTTCGCAATTGTAACACTACTTATACAAACTCCCCAAAATGTGTTGCCGGAAATGTTTTAGGAATGTTCGATCCTTCTGCCCCGCAGATGGGTTAATTGAGTGAAATCTTTTAATCAGATTAATTATGATGATTTATTATACCATTTTGTCATTTTGGCAGCCCTAAATAAAACTAAACTGCTCACCCTTTGACCGACATAAATGGGAGCGAACATGAAAAAGTCTGACGACATCATGCATGTTATGGTTTGAAAATATAAATATATATATATAGAGATAGATAGATAGATAGATAGATAGATAGATAGATAGATAGATAGATAGATAGATAGATAGATAGATAGATAGATAGATAGATAGATAGATAGTACTTTATTGATTCTTTCAGGAGATGTTCAATCAGGGAAATTAATATATATATATATATATATATATATATATATATATATATATATATATATATATTAGGGGTGTGGGAAAAAATCGATTCGAATACAAATTGAATCGAATACATTGTGCGATTCGGAATCAATTCTCATTTTAAAAAAATAAAAAATTTTAATGTATCTATTTTTATTTTTTTAATCCAACTAAACAATACACAGCAATACCATAACAATGCAATCCAATTCCAAAACCAAACCTGACCCAGCAACACTCAGAACTGCAATAAACAGAGCAATTGAGAGGAGACACAAACACGACACAGAACAAACCAAAAGTAGTGAAACAAAACTGACTATTATCAACAACAGTATCAATATTAGTTAGAACTTCAGCATAGCAGTGAATAAAAATCCCTCATTGACATTATCATTGGACATTTATAAAAATTTAAAAAAAGAACAATAGTGTCACAGTGGCTTGCACTTGCATCGCATCTCATAAGCTTGACAACACACTGTGTCCAATATTTTCACAGAGATAAAATAAGTCATATTTTTGGTTCGTTTAATAGTTAAAACAAATGTACATTATTGCAATCAGTTGATAAAACATTGTCCTTTACAATTATAAAAGCTTTTTTTTTTTTTTTTAAATCCACTACTCTGTTGCATGTCAGCAGACGGGTAGATCCTGCTGAAATCCTACTGTATGTATTGAATGAATACAGAATCGTTTGAATTGGAAAAATATCGTTATTGAATCGAGAATCGAATCAAATCGAAAAAAAATCGATATATTATCGAATCGTGACCCCAAGAATCGATATTGAATCGAATCGTGGGACACCCAAAGATTCACAGCCCTAATATATATATATATAGATACATATAAAAAGATAAATAACTCCAAATGGAACCACGTATGGGAGGCTCAGCTTTGTAAGTGTACATTGTAATAAACATGACTGTGGTAGCTTTGGTCAAAGTTGAAACGCGTACATTTCTGGTGCTCTACCAGCACCTCTTTCAAGCTGATCTTCTTTGAAGGCTCACATTATGAGTCCGTTTTTATTCTCTTATTCTAATCTGCGTTCGCCCCAAGGCCACACACACATCCTTAATACAATGTGTCCTGAAAAATGATTTCCTGTTGAAGGAAAGCGAAATATATATGTTTACACTTTGTTTCAAGATGACAACACAGCAGTGTGTGCTTTGTATTTAGTAGTTCCGCAAACACATAATGAGTTTATTGTTAGTTTATTGTCAGTGAAGGTTATTCTTTGACAAAAGCGCTTTGTCTGGTGTAGATTGAACACATTTTTATCATTAGTTTTTCCTTCAAAATCTGATCATCTGTTCTCCTGCAGACCTTAATCAATAATCTCTGCAGGACTTACATTTTGCCTGCTTCCTCCCCTCATTAAGGACACTGAGCGCCTTCGCCTGTGCTACTAAGCATTGATTGTTTTCATCTGTGCATACTTAAGAGTGGATATAAATGAGCAGAGCGGTACACTGTAATGCTGACACCGTGCTGCCTCACAGGGCTACGACGACGGATACGGAGGAGAATACGACGACGAGAGCTACGACGCCTATGACGACAACTACAGCAATCAGTCAAAGAGGTGACGTTTAATATTCAGCATTTGGCTCGGTTGCACTGAACGATACTGTTCATTTACATGAAACCATCTCCCGACTTGGTATGAAAACGAAAATAAATGATTGGAATAAAAAGCAGATTTAGTTTTTTTTATCTCCACACATACAGTCGTGGTCAAAAGTGTACATACACTTGTGAAGGACATAATGTCATGGCCGTCTTGAGTTTCCAATTATTTCTACAACTCTTATTTTTTTGTGATAGAGTGATTGGAGCACATACTTGGTTGTCACAAAAAACATTAATAAAGTTTGCTTCTTTTATGAATGTATTATGGGTCTACTGAAAATGTGAACAAATCTGCTGGTTTAAAAGTAGACATACAGCAATGTTAATATTTGGTTACATGTCCCTTGTCACGATTCACTGCAATAAGGCACTTTGACTCCAGTACTCTGGAATGCCCTCCCGGTAACAGTTCGAGATGCCACCTCAGTAGAAGCATTTAAGTCTCACCTTAAAACTCATTTGTATACTCTAGCCTTTAAATAGACTCCCTTTTTAGACCAGTTGATCTGCCGTTTCTCTTCTTTTTCTTCTATGTCCCACTCTCCTTTGTGGAGGGAGTCCGGTCCGATCCGGTGGCCATGTACTGCTCGCCTGTGTATCGGCTGGGGACATCTCTGCGCTGCTGATCAGCCTCCGCTTGGGATGGTTTCCTACTGGCTCCGCTGTGAACGGGACTCTCGCTGCTGTGTTGGATCCGCTTTGGACTGGACTCTCGCGACTGTGTTGGATCCATTATGGATTGATCTTTCACAGTATCATGTTCTCATATGTTCTCATAGTCATCAGTATCATCAGTATCACAGTATCATGTTCTCATAGTCATCATTGTCACCGACGTCCCACTGGGTGTGAGTTTTCCTTGCCCTTATGTGGGCCTACCGAGGATGTCGTAGTGGTTTGTGCAGCCCTTTGAGACACTAGTGATTTAGGGCTATATAAGTAAACATTGATTGATTGATTGATTGATAGCCATCCACAAGCTTCTGGTGAAATTTTTGACCACTACTCTTGACAAAATTGGTGCAGTCCAGCTACATTGGTTGATTTTCTGACAAGGACTTGTTTCTTCAGCATTGTCCACACGTTTAAGTCAGGACTATGGGAAAGCCATTCTAAAACTTAATTCTAGCCTGATTTAGCCATTCCTTTACCACTTTTGACGTTTGTTTGGTGTCATTGTCCTGTTGGAAGACCCAACTACACCCAAGACCTAACCTCCGGGCTGATCATTAAAGGTTGTCCTGAACAATTTGGAGGTAATCCTCCTTTTTCCAGTCACTCTATCACAAAAAATAAGAGTTGTAGAAAATATTGGAAACTCAAGACAGCCATGACATTATGTTATTTACAAGTGTATGTAAACTTTTGACCACAGCTGTATATGCTGTAAACTAATAACAGCTTCATACATTTAATGATAGTAATGAAATAGAACATGATGAGATCTGTGCTTGTTGATTCCTTTCTCATCTAGCATCTCAGATTACTACGAATACGGACAAGCAACAAACGACGATTCCTACGATAACTATGGTAAGTCAATATTGCATATTGTGTGCATAAACATGTATGGACATAAACCTTTATATCTCCCAAAAAGCAAATATCAAAGCAATTAAATGTTGGGTTAAAATCAATCCAATTGAATTAGCAGTGGAAAATTCCAAACTTATTTTAAGTAAATACTGTTAGGAATCCTGACAAAATTCAGAACAAAATGATCGTATTGACTGGAATATAAAACAACCTTGTCTTTTTTCAGCACCTATTTTTTGAAATATGATATGAATTCTCAATTTACGAACTTGAATAGAAGGGTTTCGAGACGAAGCTCTTAACTCAAAACAAGTGGTAATAAGTCGGCTCCTATTGAAATTAATCTAAACGGTGCAATTTTAACATGTAACATGCATTTTCAAAATAACAAATATCTGGATAAGAAATATTGTGTAAAAAAACAATACAATAAAAACAGCAGATTTATGAAGTAATGTAATAATATTTTACAGGATTTACCTTGGAGAGTGCACTTCTAGGGTATCTCCTTCCAACTGCTTATTTGTCAAACACACCATCAGTGGCTTTCTCATTTTTTAATGCTTTTCGGATATTATTTTAACGTCCATGGCTAGCATTGGACTCAGTCTGCTTCAGTATGTTCCTGACTGGCAGTGATACGCTCGAATTGCTTCACCAAATCTTCCACACCCTCAGTCACGTTTTTGATTATTTATTTTTTTAATTAAATTAATATCATTCACTTCTTAATCTCAGCACTGTCCTCGCTCTCTTTCTTCCTTCCCAATCTCTATCTATAATCTGGGACATTTGCTACGCTAACTAAAGACACGGTTGTTTGTAAGTAAAATTTTTGCTTGCATTTTAAAGAATAACAATGAGCAAAGAGACAGCTCTTATTTGAATATACTTTTAAATTGAGGTATAACTGTATTGTGTTTAAGTGACAGAAAAGACAACTTTTTTGGCGTCGCTGGTTGGTTTGCATGAATTAATCTCTAAAGCCTCAATATAAGCCAATGTTATCTTGTATTTTTCCAGTTTGTATGGCAAGTAAAATATGTTGTCTTATAGTCGGTCAATACGGTTCGGATTGTTATAGTATGATGACAGTGGTTGTTGCTGTTATATCTTTAAAAAAAAATATATATATATATATAAAAAAAAAAATTGTATATATATGTGTGTATATATATATATATATATATATATATATATATATATATATATATATATATATATATATATATATATATACACATATATGGGGTGTAATGGTACGTGTATTTGTATTGAACCGTTTCGGTACGGGGATTTCAGTTCGGTGCGGAGGTGTACCGAACGAGTTTCCAGACGGACATATTAAGTAGCGTAAACAATACTCAAAATGACGGACATTTTAGGCATTTAAGAAACTCTGCCCAGAAAGCCCCGCAAAAGAGGACATTTCCGGTGAAAAGAGGCTGTCAGGGCAGAGTTTCTTAAATGCCTCAAATGTCTGGCATTTTGAGTTATGGTTCTGTGTATTGACAATGTACGTTCAGTGTTAAGAAGGGGTTAAAAACAAAACATATTGTGTGTGCAACAGCAGCATTTGTGAGGGAGGGGCAGAAAGCGAGAGTTATGATGAATGCGCATGCGTCTCCAGGCTCTGCTTTTTATCCATTGATTTATTAGATTTATTTTTTTAATATCTATAGCAGGGGATGTCAAAAGTGTGCCCCGGAGGCCATTTGCGGCCCACAGCTAATGTTTTAAAGGCCCACGGCACATTCTAAAAAACTATTAAAATAAACAAAAACATAACAAAAGTGAAATAAAGCTTGAAGGTTAAATGTAATCTAGAAAAAGTTGCAATGTTGACTAATAAAACAAAGCTGTTTTTTTTTCTTTCAAACTGTCATTGCTCAAAACGTATTATTGAATCAAAATCAATGTTATTATGAATTATTGACCTATCCAAGGTTCCCATTTTGCAAATTTGGTAAATAATTAAGCCCAAAAAATTTATTTTTGTAGTTTTCTTACTGTACCGAAAATGAACCAAACCGTGACCTCCAAACCAAGGTACGTACCGAGCCAAAATTTTTGTGTACCGTTACACTCCTAATATATATATATATATATATATATATATATGCATATATATATATATATATATATATATATATATATATATATATATATATATATATATATATATATATATATATATATATACACACAGTGGGGCAAAAAAGTATTTAGTCAGCCACCGATTGTGCAAGTTCTCCCACTTAAAATGATGACTGAGGTCTGTAATTTTCAACATAGGTACACTTCAACTGTGAGAGACAGAATGGGGGGAAAAAATCCAGGAATTCACATTGTAAGAATTTTAAAGAATTTATTTGTAAATTAGTATTTGGTCAAACCTTCAAAGCTCTCACTGATGGAAGGAGGTTTTGGCTCAAAATCTCACAATACATGGCCCCATTCATTCTTTCCTTAACACGGATCAAACGTCCTGTCCCCTAGCAGAAAAACAGCCCCAAAGCATGATGTTTCCATCCCCATGCTTCACAGTAGGTATGGTGTTCTTGGGATGCAACTCAGTATTCTTCTTCCTCCAAACACGACGATTTGAGTTTATACCAAAATGGATACATAGATGATACAGCAGAGGATTGGGAGAATGTCATGTGGTCAGATGAAACCAAAATAGAACTTTTTGGTATAAACTCAACTTGTGTTTGGAGGAAGAAGAATACTGAGTTGCATCCCAAGAACACCATACCAACTGTGAAGCATGGGTTTTGGAAACATCATGCTTTGGGGCTGTTTTTCTGCTAAGAGGATAGGACGATTGATCCGTGTTAAGGAAAGAATGAATGGGTCCATGTATCGTGAGATTTTGAGCCAAAACTTCCTTCCATCAGTGAGAGCTTTGAATGTTTGACCAAATACTTATTTTCCACCATAATTTACAAATAAATTCTTTAAAATTCCTACAATGTGAATTCCTGGATTTTTTTTTTCACATTCTGTCTCTCACAGTTGAAGTGTACCTATGATGAAAATTACAGACCTCTGTCATCATTTTAAGTGGGAGAACTTTCACAATCGGTGGTATTTAATCAGCCACCGATACTTTTTTGCCCCACTGTGTATGTATATATATATATATATATATATATATATATATATATATATATATATATATATATATATATATATAAAACTTATCGTATTTGCAAACATAGCTGAAGCTTTAATCCTTTTGAAAAATTATGTTTTGATCACATACTCCTGGTGTCGGCTATTATACATTACACACAACATTTATCTTTCTTTGTTGCATTTGTTTGGAAGCCACTCCTCCTTTCTTCTTGGCTCTTGGCATCAGTCGCAGCCAGAAGGAGCTCAGGGGAATAATTGTTTCACATTGTGAAGGTGGAGTGTTTTGCCTTTTGGACAGGGGCCCTCGTCGGCTCATTCCAGAGGAGAGATAAGAAAAAAAAAATCCTCTACCAGCGTTTTCTTTGCAAAAACATCAACTGGCCTTCTTGCTCGCCACATGACAGTGGCGCTATAAAATGTTTTTTTTTTTTACACACACCTAAAAAACCAAGAAGGGCAGTCATTTGATTTTCTGCGCCATAAACATTTTCCTATTTGGAAGCTTGTTCAATGTGCCATGCAGAAGAGGCGTTCCTCCTTTTTTTGTAACGTGGCTTTAAGGAAGGAAAGGAGCTGCTGGCTGTCAAATTGCATCGTTGCTTCAACAGAGGCCAAAGACCTCGTAAAAATTTATTTTGTGTAAATTCTCTGCAGCCCGGGGAGGAAATTTGCTCATAAAGAATATTCAGTCACCGATATCCGTGCACACTCACTGAGGTGGTTTTTTTTACTGCTTTTCCAGAGGAGGAGTGGCCCACTTCACGTCCCAGTCTTAAAGCTCCGCTCCTACAGCTGACAAGAGGGGGATACAGAAAACATCCCTATGGTAGATACTGAAGGTGCTCCATACATATGGCTTGTCTAATTATTCATGATATTTATTTAGATTTATTTCAAAAAATGTTTGCCCAAAACCCGTTAAAGCAGCTGTTTTCAAAGTGTGAAATGAGCACCTCAAAAACTATACTAATTAGAATGCATTAAAAAAACATGTGTTCTTGTCTTACATAAGGATTACAAATGACAGGCAAAATCCCCCCTAAAAAGTGCAGTTCCCCTTTTTACATGTGGGTTGGCGTGTATCCTCTCATCGATTTCTTCTACGCTTCTGAGGCTGGAATAAGTCCAGCGCTCCCTCAAGGTGGAACATGTTAGTGCAATTGAAGTTTGGATGCGGCACACAAAATAAAATGATAAAATAATCTCTCAAAGCCATCAAATATATTCTGATCTAAATTGAGACACCTGGAAAAAAAATCATAGAGATGAGGATGAAAGGACCATAATGCCTCTGAATTTACTCTCTAAAATCAAAATTCACATCCTTGTCTCGATTGCAACTAAGTGTGAGGTCATTTTTGAACTGTGTCTATTTAATTAACAATACATATGCAAAATCTATCAATTCATTTGATTTATTTTTTTGACAGTTAATATTAAACTGTCAGCCGTCATGCTCCCCCTAGCTGTCTAAGGTTATCATGATGCGTCACAACTCCACACACATTTGTACTAAACAAAAGTCTTAACATCACCAAAAATATCAGGGTGGTTATAATAAATGAAACAAAGTTTCACACATGGAGTTACATCCATCCAGGTGCATACACACACTACTTTACCATGACAAAACTTAGACACTTGAAAAGCACTCACAACACATTTGTTTTTCTTTTCCAATACATTCTAACTCGTAAATAAACACTAGAAAGTGTCAGCCAACAATGGACGTAATGGATATTGATCTAGTCCTTCTATAAAGCCTTTTAAAAATATCCAAAACCTTCATAAACATTTCTGGTCAACACTTCCCACTTCCTGCTAAATTCAAACTTGTGAATGGATACTCACTGTGGAATGACAAGTGAGTATCCAATCACAGTCTCGTTAACATCAGGCTACCTAGATAGGCTACGGTCAACAACTTGTGATCTGATTGGCTATCGTAACTATCTCAACTCTGTGTTCTCAAATTCATCTGCCAACGGTCCCAATGAGTATCCAATCACAGGACGCGTAAATGTCATGTTCAACCTTAGGCCATCTAGAAGGTCTGACTGTCAACAACTCGTGATCTCATTGGCTATCGCAACTGTCTATCACCTGTATGTCCCCGTTCTCTTACAGTGCACGGACGCCCGCATTGTTGATTTCTGAAGGCCTCTGGGAGATTTCATACAGCATGGCAACAAAAGCTAGCTGAATTCTGATTGGATACAAACTAAAACTAAGAACAACACCACTGGAAGGAGCATAATACGATGTGAAGAGAATATGAATCATTTTAGATATTTAGGGAAAGTAAATAAAAAAATAATTGTATCTTAAATTCTGATCATGATTTCTGATTATGTTAGGCCTGCAAAGAAGGCCTTGCTGGCTATCACTGGTAAAAATTCTGTAAGTACATATGTAATATAGCCATAGGCACATTTAAAGTAACGTGTAAAATGTACGTATTTTGGTCATTTTAAGCATACAGCGACACATTAATTTCACAGACGCGTCACGTTCACTATTTCCTTCAACAACAGTTATAACTAATTATGGCAGATTTCATGAGAGACACAGCAACGATTACTTTGGGACAAATGATGACACAGAACTTTATCTTGTTGACCCAGAACATCCAGAGAAGGAGTTAAAAGTTTTGGCCTTGTTCACACTGCAGGTCAATTCAGACTTTTTTGCCCATATGCGACATTTTTTTTTCCATGTCCGCGTGTACTGCGCAACCCCCAATTTTTCATGTCCGACCCAGGCCGTTTTCATACGTGGAAACAGATTGGATATATATGCAATGCGTCCTCGATGTGAATGCTCCCACACCAGGGGTCACCAACCTTTTTGAAACCAAGAGCTACTTCTTGGGTACTGATTAATGCGAAGGGCTACCAGTTTGATACACACTTAAATAAATTGCCAGAAATAGCTCAATTTGCTCAATTTACCTTTAACTATATTTTATTATTAATAATTAATGATATTTATCTTTGTGGAAACACTGATCATCTTAATGATTTCTCACAATAAATATGTATAGAAAAAGATAAATATCAATATGGAACACTTTATTTTTATATTTTCTCTAAGTGCACATTTTTCAAATTGAACATTTTCAAATGATCACTTCGAAGACAGTCTTGTGAAATCACAATATCCCATTTTAACTAGCTAGCAACTAACATTTTTTAACAAATCATAAATTACTTTGCACCATGTTTGTACAAATAATAACTCATGTAAAATACAAAAGTCAACTCTCAAATGTTTAAATAAATCATGTCACACTTTGAACTGGACACCAAATCTGTTATCTGTTTCTTTGTCAGTTAGTGGGAAGCCTGGCATTGCATGCTGTTAACTAGTGTGTTGTACTCTGGTGTGTAACTTGACACTGCAACTCTGAGTGAGTCTTGCAGATGTGCATCAGTGAGGCGTGTTCTGTGTTTGTTCTTGATGAAGTTCATGTCAGAAAAGGCTATTTTACAAAGATAAGTTGAACCAAACAGGCTTGCAACCTCCATAGCTGCTGCGCATACACCACTGTACTTTTCTGTGTCAACAAGGCACCAAAGGTTTGGTGCAGCCTGGTGGGCTGTAAATCGTCAGGAAAGAAGAGGAAGGAATTTAAAAGGTAAAAGGGTACATGTGTTTAAGAATCCTAAAATCATTTTTAAGGTTGTATTTTTTCTCTAAAATTGTCTTTCTGAAAGTTATAAGAAGCAAAGTAAAAAAATAAATGAATTTGTTTTACACAAGTGAAGACCAAGTCTTTAAAATATTTTCTTGGATTTTCAAATTCTATTTGAGTTTTGTCTCTCTTAGAATTAAAAATGTCGAGCAAAGCGAGACCAGTTTGAGATATTTTTAGAACAGGCCAGCGGGCTACTCATCTGGTCCTTACGGGCTACCTGGTGCCTGTGCTGGTGACCTCCTGGTTTAGGACCTACTGCAAAGCAAAGCTAGTCAAAGATCATCTACATGACAACACTCTAGTGGTTTTTCGGAATCTACTGAATCTCTCTTCCAGGTTTTTTTTAACCGGTGAATAAGTTGAATAATCCTTAAAACAGCAGTGCACATTATTTAGCGTTCTGAAAATTGCCAATAGGACAAGTTAGGTAAAATGGATAACAGATTATAACAACAAGGAAAAAGAAAATAGCTATAATTTCTATATTTCCATTTTGAAAATCGCTGCTTTAGTTCATGTTTTTTCCTGTCAAGTAAAAAAAAAAAAAAAACCTACTGTATGTAAACAATATTTGCATCTCTTTTTTTACATTACTTTTCTTTTATTTTACACAAACACAATCTATGAAACAAATCCAACCCCAATCTCACAAAAAATTGACTCCTGTTCACCACTTTTAGTTTTGTACGTATAGATTTTGTAAGTACAGGTTTGTGATGACTGCTTGGAAGTAACTGCATGGTTTCCCAATAAGAGGAGAAAGGTGAAGTAGATAAATAAAAAAAAACACACACATTGTGCAACTCTAAATCATTACCTGGAGGACTTTATGGCGTGGTTTTTCCAATCTCTGCGATACAACCGATGCAAGCAAAATGTTTTTCTTTGGGGTTGAAAGCAATCAAGCATTGCAGAGTGTGTACTTTATAATGAGTGCTTTGGTGAATTGTGTCCAATCTGTATTTGTACATAGAGGATTTAATAAAAATGAACCCCCAACACCGTGTGTAGGTCTCTCTAAATTGATGGGGCTATTTATGATTTCATTTCTTCATCTAATGTTGCTGCCGAAATGTATTTAATCCTGTTAAACATTTGCATGATTTCCACTAACTCACTGCATAAACAAACAATTACCCTGTCCTAAATCAATTTTTGCTTTTATAATTCAAATTTCTGTTTAATCGCCTAGGTAATGGTGATGGATTTTACAATATATCACGGAAGTAATTAATGTTTTTAACCCATTTTGTGAGGTATGACATCAGTAAACAGACCGACACTATTGACATATGGCGTTAAAAAGGTAAGAAGTCCCCTTATGTTCTATTATCTTAATAATGTAAATGTGCATTCAGAGCACAACAAACACGTAAGTTATGTGATTGCTGAATATCAAATTTCAGCGTTTTTTTTTTTTATCTGCAATGTCTTTTCTAACCTTTTTTTCCCCCACCACCCTAACTTTTCTGTCACTGAACTTGAGACCTTGCAATGCATCTTTAAACCTCATGGCTGCCGTCCAGTTAAACTCTAAACAGGTAAACATTAAAATACTGACTTTAATATTCAAATCTAACTTCCACTAACGAAAAAGTAAACCTGCCCTTTTTCGAGCCAAGAATAAACACGCCTCTAACTAGATGCTTCTAAATGCTACATTGGACTAAATGAACATAAACAAAACACTAAAAGCTTGTTCTAAACTTCACTTGAATTAAGATAAAACTAAATTTCAGGACATTTACCTTCATGTGGTTTACTTTTTTCACAGTGATGAAATGCAATGACGTGTCATGTGCATGCACTTTTCGATGCATTTTGGACGCAACATAAAATCATGTTTTGCTTCCTTTTAGGTATAAAAGCACGGTAGCAGTTGCGGACAAGCGGGCATAAAACAGGTGAGAGAACGTGTTCAAACAGACTTGATACAACTACAAAACAACACAATTAAACACATCTCTGCACGCTGGAAAGGGTTTGGTTCACCTATTTTTGGATTGGAAATCATTTTCCGGCAATTGAAGAGATGTGATTTCATGTTTGTTTTCCATCATAGCATGTGGAACTATAACGACACCAACATGTGCTCTCAAGTAGGCTTTAAAGGCCTACTGAAACCCACTACTACCGACCACGCAGTCTGAGAGTTTATTTGTCAATGATGAAATATTAACATTGCAACACATGCCAATACGGCCTTTTTAGTTTACTAAATTGCAATTTTAAATTTCCCGCGAAGTATCCTGTTGAAAATGTCGCGGAATGATGACGCGTGCGCGTGACGTCACCGGTGGTAGTGGACATGCACTGATCCCGGCGAAAAGTAGTCTGTTTTTATCGCATAATTACACAGTATTATGGACATCTGTGTTGCTGAATCTTTTGCAATTTGTTCAATTAATAATGGAGACTGCAAATAAGAAAAATGTTGGTGGAAAGCGGTGTATTGCGGCCGGCTGAAGCAACACAAACACAGCCGGTGTTTCTTTGTTTGTTGTGAAGCTTTAATATGGAACAGAGCGGTCAAGCGAACATGGTACTCTACCACATGTCAACCGGCAGGTTTCGGTGAGAAATTTGTGGTAATAGGTCGGCTCTTACCGTAAACATGAGCGGAGCTTGTGTCATTCCTCCTGCAGCTGTGACTTTCTTGGCTCCTCCCTCAGAAACACTGGCGGTCACCACACCCCTCTGAATTTCAGGTATGACTATATAATCTCACTAAAACACTAGTAACACAATTAGCAGATAAGGGATTTTCCAGAATTATCCTAGTAAATGTGTCTAATAACATCTGAATCGCTCCCACTGCCCTCGTCTTTTTTTTTTTCTTCTTCTAGTCCTTCACTCTCACTATCCTCATCCGCGAATTGTTCATCCTCGCTCAAATTAATGGGGAAATTGTCGCTTTCTCGGTCCGAATCGCTTTAGCTGCTGGTGGCCATGATTGTAAACAATGTGAGGATGTGAGAAGCTCTACAACCAGTGACGTCACGCGCACATTGTCTGCTACTTCCGGTACAGGCAAGGCTTTTTTATGAGCGACCAAAAGTTGCAAACTTTATCGTTGAAGTTCTCAACTAAATCCTTTCAGCAAAAATATGCCAATATTACAAAATGATCAAGTATGACACACAGATTGGACTTGGTATTCCCGTTTGAATAAGAAAATCTCATTTCAGTCGGCCTTTAATATAAGGAGACTCTGTGGGTGTTATTTAATGTATAGAGGGATTTTTCATGGTAAAAAAAAATGGTTTAAAAAGTCCTAAACAGGCTCTAGCTATGAAAATATACTATTTATACTTAATAATTCCTACTTTGCTGAAATTTGTTTACGCCCGGAACCAATTAACAGCGGTAAACAAGGGTTTATTGTATTAGTCTTGGTGACCAAAAGTAGATGTATCTGTGCAGGGGTCGGCCAGCCAAAATGTTGAAAGAGCCATATTAGACCAAAAATTTAAAAAAAAATCAGTCTCGAGCCGCAAAAAATTAATAGCCTTCTATAGGCGATATAATGTTAACACATGATATAAGTGTCTATATTAGCTATATTAGCCTACAATCAAAATGACTATATGTCGCAGGCTGACACAAATCTTAGTTGACAGAAATGTTGAAATGTAATACTTATTCTACCCATTTTTACAACATTGGAAAATAATTAGTACAATGCAGGTTTCTCAGGGGGTGATATAACTCCTCTAAATTACTGGCTTAGAATGGCCAAAGGTATAGATGTGTGTGTGCAAGTTAAAGGAAACGGCAGGCTGTCTTCTTCTAATGGATTTAGAACAATCCATGCAAGCTGGGTAACGTTTGCTGTGGTCTATAACGGCACACTATCAGAAATGCAGTCAATATTACATACAGATATGTCATGAGAAATGCAAATATAAATTACATACACACCTACAAGTGAGGCATAATGATAGAATATGTACATAAAGCAGGGGCGCTCACACTTTTTCTGCAGGTGAGCTACCTTTCAATTGACCAAGTCGAGGAGATCTACCTCATTCCTATTTATAACTTATATTTATTTATTTATGAAAGAGACATTTTTGTTAACAAGTTAATGGTGTTTAATGATGATACAAGAATGTTTAACACACATAGATTCCTTTCTTTCATTAAGACAAGAATATAAGTTGGTGTATTTGATTCTGATGACTTGCATTGATTGGAATTAGACAGTGGTGCTGAGAACGTCCGCATTTTCAAATGGAGGAAAAAAAAAAAGTCCTCTTTTCTGTCCAATACCACATGAAAGTGGTTGGATTTGGCATCTCATTTGTCCAACTTGCATACTCGTTTTTAAACACCTTGTTATGAGAGTAGCATATGTGTGTGGCCCTTTAATGTCGGGCAGCAGGTGAGTGACGTCAGTGAGTGTGCGGGTGGGCAAGCAAGTGAGAAAGCGGTCGCTGAGGGCGGGGGAGAAATACATTGGCATCAAACTCCGTAGCTTGCTAGCTTGTGCACGCTAGCTTTCTGAGACTCTTATTTTGTTAGCACAGGCAGGATGAAACAGGTCTTTTATGGTGAAGACAGGAACTGTGCAGTCGGTCTTTAGAGTTTTGACAGCAGGTACGGAGTCTCTAGAAATAAAATGTGTTTCTCTGCGTCCGCCCTGTTAGTGATTTTTTTCTTAAATATGAGCTCGCAGCAGCCAGCGTCATCTCACAAGATCCTCGGGTGCCGAGAATGTCAAACAACTGACGAAAGTGAAGTCTTGGTATGATTGATGATTGCTCATTTTTATGTCTATTTTTTAATGCCTGGCTTGAGATCGACTGACACACCCTCCGAGATCGACCAGTCGATCGCGATCGACGTAATGCCCACCCCTGACATAAAGCTAGCCTGAATCAGTGTTTTTCAACCACCAGTGTGCCGCGAGAAACAGTCTGGTGCGCCGTGGGAGATTATGTAATTTCACCTAATTGGGTTAAAAATAATTTTTACAAAACAGTAATTATAATCCGCAAATAATGTGCAATTGTTGAGTGTCTGTGCTGTCTGGAGCGCGGCAAAGTAACCATGTAATACCCTTCCATGTCAGTAGGTGGCAGCAGGTAGCTAAATGCTTTGTGGATGTAGGGAACATGGTTTGTTGTCGTGATCACAATATGCAGACGAGGAGCAAGAGGCAGCCTAAGAAAAGGCATTGAAGCTTAGGGATAGCTATGCAAAACGAAATTAAAACTGAACTGGCTGCAAAGTAAATAAAAACAGAATGCTGGACGACGGCAAAGACTTACAGTGTGTGGAGCAGCAGACAGCGTCCACAAAGTACATCCGTACATGACATGACAATCAACAACAAAATAGGAGTGCAAGACAAGAACTAAAACACACAGGAAAACACCAAAAAAAACTCCAAAAAGGTCAAGGCTTGATGTGTCAGGTCATGGCAGAACACTTACTTTTAGACAAAACCTATAGTGGTGCATGGTTGGTTATGGTTTGAATTTATATTCCACAATTGCGAGAACAACTTGTTACTGGCAGTATCAACTGCTGAGTTTTATTTTTTAATGTTTTCTGCTAGTGGTGTGCCTTGGGATTTTTTCAATAAAAAAAACGTGCCTTGACTCAAAAACGGCTGAAAAACACAGGCCTAAATAGCATGTTAGCATCGATTAGCTTCCAGTCCTGCACTGACCAAATATGCTTGATTAGCACTCCACACAAGTCAATAACATCAACAAAGCTCACCTTTGTGTATTCAGGCACAGCATAAAAAGATTGGTGGTCAAAATGAGACGAAGAAGGAGTGGCATTAAACACGTCTTTCTCTGGCATGGTTGAAGAAAGTTATACGAGTCAACAAACTGCGGTTAGTTCAAGGACAGCCAAAATTAGTAGGACAAAACGGTGCTCGCCAAATACTCTCATCAGAGAATCATGTTTAATACAAACAGTGGGATTTCTAACAAATAGGGAGGTTTGTGTCATGTTTTCATCCTACAGAAACATTAGTAAAACAAAAATATACCCCCCTCCATCTTTTTCATACATTTTTGAAAAAACTCCAGGGAGCCACTAGGGCGGCGCTAAAGAGACGCAGGTTGCAAATTCCGATCTATGGGAGTGTGTGCACTAAAGAAACTACCAACAGAAATTCAGTTCAAGTATGTTTATCATTAAATATTAACAAGTATGGTGTTAATTACCATGAATTAATTAACGTGGAACCCGACTTAAACAAGTTGAAAAACATATTCGGGTGTTACCATTTAGTGGCCAATTGTACGGAATATGTACTGTACTGTGCAATCTACCAATACAAGTTTCAATCAATCAATCAATCAATCAATCAATCAATCAATCAATCAATCAATCAATCAATCAATCAATCAATCAATCAATCAATCAATCAGTTGGGGCGGTTTAGCTCGGTTGGTAGAGTGGCCGTGCCAGCAACTTGAGGGTTGCAGGTTCGATTCCCGCTTCCACCATCCTAGTCACTGCCGTTGTGTCCTTGGGCAAGACACTTTACCCACCTGCTTCCAGTGCCACCCACACTGGTTTGAATGTAACTTAGATATTGGGTTTCACTATGTAAAGCGCTTTGCGTTACTAGAGAAAAAGCGCTATATAAATATAATTCACAATCAATCAATCAAAAATATTTTTACACGTTATGTCAAGATTTGGATGTATTATAAATAATCATGTATGAACAATAAACAAAAAGACTAGAATTGACAACTATAATTGCGTTAAATCCAGTATGTTCATTACTCATGTGTTTATATTCCAAATAACGTCCAAAGTTTATGAGAAAAGCTAAAAAAAATATTTATTATTTTCCAAGGGGAAATAAAATAGATCTCCTAACGCAGTGAAGCCAATTGAAAATTGCTGTGACACTTGATCGTTATGGAAAAAGTAAACAGAGCACATCAAATGGGTGAAATCTATGAAAAAAAACTGTTTTTAGACAGTTTTTAGATGTGGAAAAGATTCAGCGACAATAAAAACTTAAAAGGAACAGTCATTTTAGAAACACGGCCATAAAACTGTCACGATGATGGCGTTTTGAAGCGATGCTAAATGAGCAATTATCTCAATGGGCTTTTAAACGGATGCCGTCGCAATGCCGCCAAACTGAACTAAAAGTCTTACAAAGGACATGTTGACTCGCCAGCGTCACTGCTGAGTAAAGTTTGGCAGAAACAAAGTATCATTTTATCCATCCATCCATTTTCTACCGCTTATTCCCTTTCGGGGTCGCGGGGGGCGCTGGCGCCTATCTCAGCTACAATCGGGCGGAAGGCAGGGTACACCTTGGACAAGTCGCCACCTCATCGCAGGGCCAACACAGATAGACAGACAACATTCACACTCACATTCACACACTAGGGCCAATTTAGTGTTGCCAATCAACCTATCCCCAGGTGCATGTCTTTGGAAGTGGGAGGAAGCCGGAGTACCCGGAGGGAACCCACGCATTCACGGGGAGAACATGCAAACTCCACACAGAAAGATCCCGAGCCTGGATTTGAACCCAGGACTGCAGGAACTTCGTATTGTGAGGCAGACGCACTAACCCCTCTGCCACCGTGAAGCCCAAGTATCTTTTTATCCATGAGGCAATTCAATCTGAACAAGTAAACACCTGAACAAGACGACCTTGTTGTTGATTGACCAGTCAGTAAATATATCTGCATGTTATGAGCACACTTCACAAGCGACTAAACCCTTTTTTGTTTTCTTTTGCTTTACGCTTTAATTTGCAACAATTCTACCCAGTTTAAACTCATTCCTAACTTCCTGCATGGGTTGCAAAGTGCAGCTTTTACAACTCTGACAGCCCATTAAAAAACAATAAAAAACACAGGCTTGCAATAAAGAAGAGGCAGGAACACGAGGAATGATCATAAATCTTTCATGGACTGAAATTTGATGGAGGCAATTAACGCCAACCAATCAGTTCCAGTGTAGTAATATATGCAGCATGGTTTGCAGCAAGGCAAGCGCCGGTAATCCCAATGGATCAATGCCTGACTGCTACATAAAATGTAATGTGCCTTTAAAAAAAAATTTAAAAAAATGTAGATAGTGTAGAATAAACAACACAATAGAATGTAATACAAACAACTACAGTAGTTTTATGAAGTAATATAATTATAATGTACAACATCCAACTTCTACTTTATCTCCCATCAGCCTTGGCCATATGTTATTATGAGGTGGCAACTTGTCCAGGGTGTACCCCTCATACTAGTATACTGTACGATTAGTATGAGTTTCATGAATATTTTTTCCTGTTAAAGTTGTACTTTAAAGGCCTACTGAAACCCACTACTACCGACCACACAGTCTGATAGTTTATATATCAATGATGAAATATTAACATTGCAACACATGCCAATACGGCCTTTTTAGTTTACTAAATTGGAATTTTAAAATTTTGCGCTAAGTATCCTGTTGAAAACGTCGCGGTATGACGTCACGGATTGTAGCGGACATTTTTTTTTTCAGCCCGATCCCTGCTATAAGTCGTCTGCTTCAATCGCATGATTACACAGTATACTGGACATCTGTGTTGCTGAATCTTTTGCAATTTGTTCAATTGATAATGGAGACGTCAAAGAAGAAAGATGTAGGTGGGAAGTGGTGTATTGCGGCTGCCTTTAGCAACACAAACACAGCCACTGTTTCCTTGTTTATATTCCCGAAGGTGAAGCTTTATTATGGAACAGAGCGGTCAAACCGGCAGGTTTCGGTGAGAAAATTGTGGTAATAAGTAGGCTCTTACCGTAGACATGAGCAGAGCTTGCGTCGTTCCTCGTGCACCTGTCAAAGAGGCAGCTGCGAACTGTCTTGCCTCCTCCGACCGGCCGCCCCCGAATCTGGGATGCTTCCACTGTGGAGAAGGGGGGGAAAAAGCTCAGCCCGGCCCGACCGGCTGCCTTCGCTTCGCCTCGTTGAGAAACGTGGCTTCCCTCAGAGACACTGGCGGTCACCACACCCGTGGCCATACCCCTACGACTTTCAAGTACGACCGTATAATCTCACTATAACACTAGTAACACAATAAGCAGATAAGGAATTTTCCAAAATTATCCTAGTAAATGTGTCTAATAACATCTGAATCGCTCCCACTGCCCTGTCTTTTTTTTTTTTTTCCAGTCCTTCACTCTCACTTTCCTCATCCACGAATCTTTCATCCTCGCTCAAATTAATGGGGAAATCGTCGCTTTCTCGGTCCGAATCGCTCTCACTGCTGGGGGCCATGATTATAAACAATGTGAGGATGGGAGAAGCCCTACAACCCGTGACGTCACGCGCACATCGTCTGCTACTTCAGGTAAAGGCAAGGCTTTTTTATTAGCGACCAAAAGTTGTGAACTTTATCGTCGATGTCCTTCCAGCAAAAATATGGCAATATTGCGAAATGATCAAGTATGACACATGAATGGACCTGCTATCCCCGTTTGAAAAGGAAAATCTCATTTCAGTAGGCCTTTAATCTTTTGGTGTCTCAAAATAACATGATTTAATTTTTTAACATAATTTTTTATTAAAAAATTATCAAAACTTTTTTTTTTTTTAAATGCATCTTTTTTTTCTTTGAACTACATGTGTTTAAAACTTTGTTTTCTATTTGACTGTCACCCAAATGCTCCTTTATGCTGATGGGCTAAACGAGGGGTGTCCAAACTTTTTCCAGCAATGGCTGTAATCGGAAAAACTGAAGGATGCCAGGGGCCATTTTGATAAATTTCCTACATTAAAGATGCAAAGCAGTGTACAGTACGACAATATAAGCTAGGCTCGCTGAACAAAACGACCCCATCAGCTTTGCGTTACAGGCGACAAAACAACATTTTTGGTAAGATCTAATAATGAAATACCGAATTAACTCATGCAATCAATCACAACAAATATTGCATTAATCACAAACATATGCTGATGTATTTTGTTCCTTATTTATTTATTCCCACAGTAAAATAGAATTTATGTCCAAATATTGCCATGTTTTTTGAGTTAATTGAAATGTTTAATTGAAATTATGCAAGCAAGCAATACTACTAGTAATGCTTGTGATTCATCCAAATTCATGATTGGGATTTATCAGTTTAAAACTGTTTGATAGCATTACTACCAACATACTTCAATAATCATTTATTAATTTTGTTTTTACAATTTGTTAAAGGCCTACTGTAATGAGATTTTCTTATTTAAACGGGGATAGCAGGTCCATTCTATGTGTCATACATGATCATTTTGCGATATTGCCATATTTTTGCTGAAAGGATTTATTAGAGAACATCGACGATAAAGTTCGCCACTTTTGGTCGCTAATAAAAAAAGCCTTGCCTTTACCGGAAGTAGCAGACGATGACGTCACCGGTGTGAGGGCTCCTCACATCCTCACATCGTTTATAATGTGAGCCTTCAGCAGCAAGAGCTATTCGGACCGAGAAAGCGACAATTTCCCCATAAATTTAAGCGAGGATGATAGATTTGTGAATGAGGATATTGCTAGTGAAGGACTAGAAAAAAAATAAGTAAATAAAGTTGAAGAAAAAAGACGCAATTGCAATGGGACGAATTCTGATGTTTTTAGACACATTTACTAGGATAATTCTGGGAAATCCCTTAAATTTCTATTGTGTTGCTAGTGTTTTAGTGAGTTTAACAGTACCTGATAGTCGGAGGGGTGTGTCCACGGGTGTGTTGACGCCAGTCTCTGAGGGAAGTCACGGCAGCTGCATGGACAGCGCAAGCTCCGCTAATCTCCGGCAAGAGGCGACTTTTTACCACAATTTTCTCACCGAAACCTGCCGTTTGACAAGTGTCCTGGGAACCATGTTCGCTTGACCGCTCTGATCCATAGTAAAGCTTCACCTCCGGGAATTTTAAACAAGGAAACACCGTGTGTTTGTGTGGCTAAAGGCTAAAGCTTCCCACCTCCATCTTTCTACTTTGACTTCTCCATTATTAATTGAACAAATTGCAAAGGATTCAGCAACACAGATGTCCACAATACTGCACGATGAAAACAAACGACTTTTAGCCGCAAGTGGTGCTGGCTAATATGTCCCCTCCAACCAATAACGTCACAAACACGCGTCATCATTCCGCGACGTTTTCAACAGGACACTCCGCTGGAAATTTAAAATTGTAATTTAGTAAACTAAACTGACCGTATTGGCATGTGTTGCAATGTTAATATTTCACCGTTTATATATAAACTATCAGACTGCGTGGTCGGTTGTAGTGGGTTTCAGTAGGCCTTTAAGGGCCAATAGAAATTAGCTGTGGGCCGAAATTGGTCCCCATGCCGCACTTTGGACACAACTGGGTTAAACGCAAGTGGTACACAAAAGAATCACTTGATTATAGTACAGTGTTTTATTCTCCTAAATTGAAACACAGTGTTATTGTTCAAACTGTGTGTAATGTTACAGTGGCCCAAAATAACCCATACTTGATAAATCAATCAATCAATCAATCAATGTTTACTTATATAGCCCTAAATCACTAGTGTCTCAAAGGGCTGCACAAACCACTACGACATCCTCGGTAGGCCCACATAAGGGCAAGGAAAACTCACACCCAGTGGGACATCGGTGACAATAATGACCCAGTGGGACTTGTTCTTAATGAGTACTTAGGCCTCCTACGCTACTATCTTCTAAGGTGGCCATTATGGTGGTACTTGTGTTTTCTGAGGAGGTATTTTCTGGAAAAAAGTAAAAAAAACACTGCAGACCCCCACCCCTAACATTCAATATTTAACGTGCATTGTGTTGTAGTTCTGCAACATTTAGTAATGTGTCTTAATTCCGAGCATGCTTATAATGTAACTGTTTGTTTCTTTCAGTACAATGTATGAGAGGATCTGTTGGATTAAGGTTGTTTCCTCGACGCAGAGGAAATTTAGCACGAGCAAGACGTGAATGTGAGTACATCTTTTTATTTTAACATTATAACAAACAAAAGACAAACAAAAAGTGCTCAAAATGGAGGTACAAAACTTGGCTGTGGAAACAAACACTTGCACTATGGCATAAACTATGGACATAAACAAAAGACTCAGCACAAAGGCAATTAACTATGAACTATTAAAAAAAACTTACACGACATGGAACTGTGAACGAGGGCATGAAGGTAGGAACAGCATGGGTAGGGTGGAGATGCCAGGACGAAGACAGAAAAAGAATGACTTGAATAGCAGCTGTGATGATTAGTGAAAACAGGTGTGAGGCTGAGGAAAGGGACGTGACTAGGAGACCAGGTGGAACTAATGGGTTGGCATGGAGACAAAAACAAACCCGGAAGTGCAAAGACAGAACTAAATGTCCATCCATCCATCCATCGATCATCTTCCGCTTATCCGAGGTCGGGTCGCGGGGGAAGCAGCCTAAGCAGGGAAGCCCAGACTTCCCTCTCCCCAGCCACTTCGTCTAGCTCTTCCCGGGGAATCCCGAGGCGTTCCCAGGCCAGCCGGGAGACATAGTCTTTCCAACGTGTCCTGGGTCTTACCAGTGGCCTACTACCGGTTGGACGTGCCCTAAACACCTCCCTAGGGAGGCGTTCGGGTGGCATCCTGACCAGATGTCCGAGCCACCTCGTCTGGCTCCTCTCGATGTGGAGGAGCAGCGGCTTTACTTTGAGTTCCTCCCGGATGGCAGAGCTTCTCACCCTATCTCTAAGGGAGAGCCCCGCCACACGGCGGAGGAAACTCATTTCGGTCGCTTGGACCCGTGATCTTATCCTTTCGGTCATGACCCAAAGCTCATGACCATAGGTGAGGATGGGAACGTAGATCGACCGGTAAATTGAGAGCTTTGCCTTCCGGCTCAGCTCCTTCTTCACCACAACGGATCGGTACAACGTCCGCATTACTGAAGACGCCGCACCGATCCGCCTGTCGATCTCACGATCCACTCTTCCCTCACTCGTGAACAAGACTCCTAGGTACTTGAACTCCTCCACTTGGGGCAGGGTCTCCTCCCCAGCCCGGAGATGGCACTCCACCCTTTTCCGGGCGAGAACCATGGACTCGGACTTGGAGGTGCTGATTCTCATTCCGGTCGCTTCACACTCGGCTGCAAACCGATCCAGTGAGAGCTGAAGATCCCGGCCAGATGAAGCCATCAGGACCACATCATCTGCAAAAAGCAATGTCCAAACAACTAAACACAACCTGACCAAACATGGCAAAAAACAAAACATAATCAACGCATACCTGTTTCTTACACACGCACTATTGTTTCATGGTGTGCATGCTTCCTTTGCAAAATTGCCTCACAAATCCTTTGTTGGCAGCTCTTAACCAAGCCACGGTGCAGTTTAGAGGGGGTGTGTACTGCATGCAACTGACGAAACATGCAGGCTTTTTCCGAAAAAGGATCATTGGACTGCATGTGCGTTTGTCTTGTTTTGCAGAAAGACTGGAGTCTAAGGTGCTTAAAGACTTTGCCGCTGTCATCACATTTCTTCATCCTTCAAAGAGCCACTCTGTCTGTGAGCGTCTTATATACTGTAGGCAGCACTCGGCCAAGAATCCAGCATCAAAGAAGTGGCGGAGCCGCGTTGATGTCACCTGTTGTTTTTCTGCACGGCTCAGGTTGTTTGGACTTTTATATCTTAAGAAAGAGAGTGAGTTTGGTTGACTGACAGTGACTTGTCAACGCCAGCTGGCCCAGCTTGAAAGCACTGCTGGTTCCCGAGCAACCCAACTTGAACTGAAAACTACCTTCTAGAAATGTCAACATTTTGTAAGAAAGTTTTTTTCCAAAGCAATTAAAGCTGAGTGTAATTGTTTTGTTTTTCTTTGGTTGTTGTTTCTTGAGAGAAATGAAAATACAGGGCACTTTATGTTAAATTCTACTGCAAACGTATTCCGAGCCTCCTGTCACTGATAATTATATAATGGCAATTTTTTTTCTAAACGTGCTCACTGTGGGAAACTGCAGTTGTGCTGATTTTGTAAACAGTTAGAGATTTGTCAGAGTTTCGTTTTACCTAAATAAAACTGTCATTACATTTTTAAGGGGTGGGAGTAACTAAGATTTACTTCTTCCCACTCCTTTTTGGAGATTAAAAATACAATCATGTATTGTTTTACTTTTTTGTGTTTTCAATGTGAAGTATTTTCTTACAATTTTTTTTTCTTTATTTCTTTTGCATGCTCGAAAAAAAACTATTAGTATGAGGGGCCTCAAAATAAAATTCTGCTTCGGGCCCCAATTAGCCAGGAGCGGCCCTTTCTGGTCCCCCACACAGCACAAGGATGGGTTATATTCCGCTGTTTGTGGTATTTTTTTTCTGTCACTTTTCACTTTTTCCTTTCCTGACATAAACCTCGCTGGAAATCGAACCCATGCCCTTTACCAAGGCAGAATGTACAAAAACACCACAAATGGATTTCATTGCACATTGTATATGTAATAAATAAAGTCAAATTATTATTATTATTATTGCATTATTATGTGTATCGTATTTTTTTTTTTTTTTTTTTCCCCTTGGCCTCAGTCTGCACCCACACTCCAGGGCCCAGGCTAAGACCGATTTTTTTTATTTTATTTTAATCTTCTATTCTTTTCTTCCCCCCGCCCCCCATGTTTACCTGTATGTCATCTTTTTTGTAAGGGGCACTGGAAGCCGGCAGACCCGTCAGCGATCCTGTTCTGTCTCCCTGTAATGTTTCTGTGATCTTGAATGGGATTGTGCTGAAAATTGTAATTTTCCTGAATGAACTCTCCTGACCGAATAAATAAAGTACTATCTAACTATCTATCTATCTATTTTCCAGACCATTAGGTGCACCGGATTATAAGGCGCACTGTCGGTTAATGGTCTATTTTGTATTTTTTCATATATAAGGCGCACCGGATTATAGAGCGCATTAAAGGAGTCATATGATTTTTTTTTTTCTAAATGTAAAACAGTTCCTTGTTGTCTACATTAAATGTAATTGTGGTTCTTTGGCCAAAATGTTGCATCGATTATGTTTTACGGATCATCTTCAAGCCGCTTTCTGAAAGTCTCTTCCGAATGTGCCATTTTGTGGGCGGTCTTATTTACGTGGCTCACCTTCGGCAGCGTCTTCTCCCCGTCATCTTTGTTGTAGCGGTGTAGCGTGCAAGGACGGGAATGGAAGAAGTGTCAAAAGATGGAGATAACAGTTTTATTGGCATTCAGATTTTACTTAAATCAATAACAAAGCAGCATGTCCTCATCCGGAAACAACAACAAGGTGTCCCATGAAAAACTGTGCGACCGGAACTCTCTAATAACTAAAGTTCTTTGGGTGAATAATGTAAACACACTACACCGGTATGTTTTAACACTTTCATGGCGAGTTCACTGACAGATGCAAGTAAGAACTTTACAATACTTTATATTAGAAATGGCAACAGCGGAGGATGAATGTTCCATAACAAGAAGATAAAGAAAAAGAAGAAGCTTATCGACTATGGTGTCGACACAGACTACAAAGGCGGAAGCGCGTCATTTTTCAGGATTTGCGCAGATCCCAAATACAGATCAGCAGGTACCAGAAAGTAAGAAAAGTTACTTTTGCATAATATTGCAAAACAAAACGCCAGATAATGTCTAACCTTATACACACAACATAAGAATACTCGTATGTTTAATTCTCCAACAATCCATCAGGCGGTGCAGCTTCACAGCTTACCAAAGTCGGACTAAAACATTTTAATAGATTTTTGAGCGCCATGTGTAATGTTCTATATTTCCAATAGAACATATAAAATGTTGGTGTTGTTTACTTGAGTCATATTGCCATCATATTGCAGTCTACACGTATCTCTTATGTTTGAATGCCATCTACTGGTCACAATTATCATTACACGATGTACCAAATAAAATTGAGCCTACCAGGTTATTAGGCACACTGTCGAGTTTTGGGGAAAAAAAGGATTTTAAGTGTGCCTAATAGTCCGGAAAATGCGGTACAATGCTTTGAGATGTTTTTTGTTGTGATTAGCAAAAGCGGAGGATGAATGTTCCATACCAAGAAGATAAAGAAAAAGAAGAAGCTTATCGACTATGGTGTCGACACAGACTACAAAGGCGGAAGCGCGCAATTTTTCAGGATTTGCGCAGATCCCAAATACAGATCAGCAGGTATCAGAAAGTAAGAAAAGTTACTTTTGCATAATATTGCAAAACAAAACGCCAGCTAATGTCTTACCTTATACACACAACATAAGAATACTCGTATGTTTCATGCTCCGACAATTACTAAAGTCGTACTAAAACATTTTTATAGATTTCTGAGCGCCATGTGTAATGCTCTATATTTCCAATGGAACATATAAAATGTTGGTGTTGTTTACTTGAGCCATATTGCCATCATATTGCAGTCTACACGTATCTCTTATGTTTGAATGCCATCTACTGGTCACAATTATCATTACACCATGTACCAAATAAAATTGAGCCCACCGGATTATAAGGCGCACTGTCGAGTTTTGGGGGACAAAAAGGATTTTAAGTGCGCCTAATAGTCTGGAAAATGCAGTACAATGCTTTGAGTTTTTTTTTTGTTGTGATTAGCAACAGCGGAGGATTAATGTTCCATAACAAGAAGATAAAGAAAAAGAAGAAGCTTATCGACTATGGTGTCGACACAGACTACAAAAGCGGACGCGTGCAATTTTTCAGGATTTGCACAGATCCCAAATACAGATCAGCAGGTACCAGAAAGTAAGAAAAGTTACTTTTGCATAATATTGCAAAACAAAATGCCGGATAATGTCTTACCTTATACACACAACATAAGAATACTCGTATGTTTAATGCTCCACCAATCCATCGGGCGGAGCGGCTTCACAGCTTACCAAAGTCGTACTAAAACATTTCAATAGATTTTTGAGCGCCATGTGTAATGTTCTATATTTCCAATGGAACATATAAAATGTTGGTGTTGTTTACTTGAGCCATATTGCCATCATATTGCAGTCTACACGTATCTCTTATGTTTGAATGCCATCTACTGGTCACAATTATAATTACACCAGGTACCAAATAACATTGAGCCTCCCGGGTTATAAGACGCACTGTCGAGTTTTGGGGGAAAAAAGGATTTTAAGTGCGCCTATTAGTCCGGAAAATGCGGTACAATGCTTTGAGGTTTTTTTTGTTGTGATTAGCAACAGCGGAGGATTAATGTTCCATAACAAGAAGATAAAGAAAAAGAAGCTTATCGACTATGGTGTCGACACAGACTACAAAGGCGGAAGCGCACAATTTTTCAGGATTTGCGCAGATCCCAAATACAGATCAGCAGGTACCAGAAAGTAAGAAAAGTTACTTTTGCATAATATTGCAAAACAAAACACCAGATAATGTCTTACCTTATACACACAACATAAGAATACTCGTATGTTAAATGCTCCGACAATTCATCAGGCGGTGCGGCCTTACAGATTACCAAAGTCGTACTAAAACATTTTAATAGATTTTTGAGCGCCATGTGTAATGTTCTATATTTCCAATGGAACATATAAAATGTTGGTGTTGTTTACTTGAGTCATATTGCCATCATATTGCAGTCTACACGTATCTCTTATGTTTGAATGCCATCTACTGGTCACAATTATCATCACACCATGTACAAAATAAAATTGAGCCTACCGGGTTATTAGGCACACTGTCGAGTTTTGGGGAAAAAAAGGATTTTAAGTGCGCCTAATAGTCCGGAAAATGCGGTACAATGCTTAGAGATTTTTTGTTGTTGTGATTAGTACCCCTTTTTTGCATTTACTGTTATAATGGACTAAAGCGGGGGTGTCTGAACTTTGTTCACTGAAAGATTCTGGGACTAATGTTGATACATTTCATTTTTAAAGCAAATACAATATATAAATTTGTTTAAAGAAAAGAAAAAGTCTTTATGTCAGCTCTACGTTTTTTTAAGGGTGCACGATACATATTGGACAGTCGATACGAGGAATTTAGATAATGTCAGGTTTAAATGAGTAAAATAACCTTGTTTTTTGTAAATGTATACAAATTTAAAATTTTGACATAATTAAAAAGCCTTTAAAGGGTTAGAAATGTTTTTAAATCATGTGAAAAGTTTTTTTGTATTATTTTGCATACAGATAGTCCGATAAAGAACTTTTTCTGATAAATGATAATAAAAAAAAAAAATTCAATTAAGGCAAAATTACCTGTACTGTACTGCAAGTGGGCTGGGGTGAGCAAATCAAGCGCTCCTTTCCTGCTGCTCGCCTGTCATAAACTCCCACTGAGTTCACTGTAAACAAACATGGCATCGATTGTGTCGGACTTCTGTTTCAGAGGAAGACTTGTTGTGTGCTATTTGCACCAAATGTTCTGCAAACAGAATAAACATTGCGCTTCAACACATCAAACCTTATCAGCCACCTAAAACGCCAGCATTGAAACCCTATGAAGGCACATTCTGTTAGAGAAGCCTCTTCAAAGGCAGCGGCAAAGAAAATACTAACAGTCAAATCTACATTTGAAAAATGATACATGTCCTTACTGATTATCAGTATCGACCAGCAGGAAGTTATCTGTATCGGTATTGGCCTGAAAAAAACATTGTGCATCTCTCAATTTTAGCATCAACATTTCACCTTTTTCTTGTTACTTTACACCGGGGGTCAGCAATCCGCGGCTCTAGAGCCGCCCAAATGGCTCCCTGGACCTCTTTCAGAGATGTGTGACAATGGAAAACGATGATTAAAAAAGAAACATTTTTTGTTTTAATATATTTCCTGTAGGAGGAAAAACATGACACAAACCTTCCTAATTGTTGGAAATCCCACTGTTTGTCAAACAGGCTTCACTGATGAGAGTATTTGGCAAAAACCGTTTTGTCCTACTAATTTCAGCGGTCCTTGAACTCATCGTAGTTTGTTTACATGTACAGCTTTCTCCAATGTTGCCACAGAAAGACGTGTTTTTATGCCACTCCTTCTTTGTCTCCTTTTGTCCACCATACTTTTTTATGCTGTGCACGAATGCACAAAGGTTAACTTTGATGATTTGATTGATTTACTGGAGTGCTTATCAGGCATATTTGATCAATCCATGACTCCAAGATAATCTATGCTAACATGCTATTTAGGCTAGTTGTATATACATATTGCATCATTATGCCTTTTTTGTAGGTACATTTGAGCTCATTTAATTTCCTTTACTTATATCTTCTGTGTATTTAATTTATATGTGCATGTCTCATGACACATTATCTGTATGTAATATGGGCTGCATTTCTCATAGTTGTTTGTGTGCCATGTTGTTCCAGACCACAGCAAACGTTACCCAGTTTGCAAAGATTGTAATAAATCTACTTGAAAAAGACAGCCTGCCATTTTCTCAAACTTGGACACTCACATATTTACCTTTGGTCTTTCTGAGCCAGTAATTTCCAGAAGTTATCTCATCCTGTGAGAAGCCTCCATTTTACTAACGATTTCCAATGTTGCAAAAGTGTGTAGGATAGAAATTTAAATACAACATTTCTGTCAAGGAAGATTTGCGTCAGCGCACTTTTTGTTGGCCGGTTGCTGCGTCTGCCGTGGGGGCTCATCTTGATCTGGGTTTCTCTCGTCGTGTGCGTTGTCTTCGTTCGCCGTGGTTTCCTCGCCTACTTCTGCCGCGATTGTTCCTCCTTCTCCCCTTTTTTACTGCAGGTGTGTCGCTTACGCACCTGACTCGGCTGGCTGCAACGTCGCTCCGAGTGCACCCTGCCTCTGCTCTCCACCGCATTCCCCGCCTCCTGGCCGCCATCTCGGGTAGGACCGCCGTCCGTCCTATCCCCCTGTCGGCTCGTCGGCTCCGTCTCTCCACAAGCTAATATAACACTTACATCATGTGTTGATTTCATTATAACACTTACATAAGACTTTAACTTTTTTGTGGCTCCAGACAGATTTTTTTTTGTGTGTTTTCGCTCCAATATGGCTCTTTCCACATTTTGGGTTGCCGACCCCTATTGGCTTTTTTATTATATTTTTAGAATGAGCTGTTGAAAACTTTGCTGCGAGCTTAATAAAGCTAATACATAAATTTAATTTCTATATCAATTTTTTTCCTGACCTAGCTTTGATTGATTGATTGATTGATACTTTTATTAGTAGATTGCACAGTTCAGTACATATTCCGTACAATTGACCACTAAATGGTAACACCCGAATAAGTTTTTCAACTTGTTTAAGTCGGGGTCCACGTTAATCAATTCATGGTACAAATATATACTATCAACATAATACAGTCATCACACAAGTTAATCATCATAGTATGTGCATTGAATTATTTACATTACTTACAATCCGGGGGGTGGGATGAGGAGCTTTGGTTGATATCAGAACTTCAGTTATCAATAATTGCATCAACAGAGAAATGTGGACATTGAAACAGTGTAGGTCTTATTTAGTAGGATATGTACAGCCAGCAGAGAACATAGTGAGTTCAGATAGCATAACAACAAGTATATACATTAGAAGTACATTTGAGTTGTTTATAATCCGGGGAGATGGGATGTGAATGGAGGAGGCTATTAGTAAAGTGTTGAAGTTGCCTGGAGGTGTTGTTTTAGAGCAGTTTTGAAGGAATATAGAGATGCACTTACTTTTACACCTGTTGGGAGTGCATTCCACATTGATGTGGCATAGAAAGAGAATGAGTTAAGACCTTTGTTAGATCGGAATCTGGGTTTAACGTGGTTTGTGGAGCTCCCCCTGGTGTTGTGGTTATGGCGGTCATTTACGTTAAGGAAGTAGTTTGACATGTACTTCGGTATCAAGGAGGTGTAGCGGATTTTATAGACTAGGCTCAGTGCAAGTTGTTTTACTCTGTCCTCCACCCTGAGCCAGCCCACTTTGGAGAAGTGGGTTGGATTGAGGTGTGATCTGGGGTGGAGGTCTAAAAGTAACCGGACTAGCTTATTCTGGGATGTTTGGAGTCTAGATTTGAGGGTTTTGGCGGTGCTGGGGTACCAGGAGGTGCAAGCGTAATCGAAGAAGGGTTGAATGAGAGTTCCTGCTAGAATCCTCAAGGTGCTTTTGTTGACCAGAGAGGAGATTCTGTAGAGGAATCTCGCTCTTTGGTTGACCTTTTTGATCACCTTGGTTGCCATTTTATCACAGGAAAGATTAGCCTCTAGAATGGAACCTAGGTAGGTGATCTCATCCTTCCTGGTGATAACAATGTCACCCACTTTTATAGTGAAGTCACTGACCTTCTTAAGTTTGATATGGGACCCAAATAGGATGGATTCCGTTTTACCTAAGTGTATGGATAGCTTGTTGTCAGCGAGCCAGGTGCAAATATTGAGGAGTTCAGCACTGAGGATTTGTTCCACCTGTGACTTGTCCTTGCCGGATACCAGCAGGGCCGAGTCATTGGCAAACAATTCAGAGTGGCATCTTGATGGCATGTCATTTACGTATATTAGGAACAGAAAAGGTCCTAGTATACTGCCTTGGGGGACTCCACAGCTTACTGAGAGGGGAGGGGACATGGTGCCGTTCACCTCTACCACCTGTTTCCTCCCCTCCAAGTAAGATTGCATCCAGCTCGATGAGGTTTCGTCGAATCCGATTGCTCGGAGCTTATCCGTGGTTAACGGTGTCAAAGGCCTTCTGAATGTCCAGCATGACCATGCCGCAGTATTTGCCCGCGTCCACCTCATGTTTGATGTGGTCGGTCAGATTGAGAAGGTTAGTGGAGTGGTTAGTTCTGAAGCCGGATTGGAATTTGGTCTTACATTTGTAGAGCGTTTTCCGTTCGGGCTCCAGTACTCTGGAATGCCCTCCCGGTAACAGTTCGAGATGCTACCTCAGTAGAAGCATTTAAGTCTCACCTTAAAACTCATCTGTATACTCTAGCCTTTAAATAGACCTCCTTTTTAGACCAGTTGATCTGCCGCTTCTTTTCTTTCTCCTATGTCACCCCCTCCCTTGTGGAGGGGGTCCGGTCCGATCACCATGGATGAAGTACTGGCTGTCCAGAGCCGAGACCCAGGATGGACCGCTCGTCGGGACCCAGGATGGACCGCTCGCCTGTATCGTTTGGGGACGTCTCTGCGCTGCTGATCCGCTTGAGATGGTTTCCTGTGGACGGGACTCTCGCTGCTGTCTTGGATCCGCTTGAACTGAACTCTCGCGGCTGTGTTGGAGCCACTATGGATTGAACTTTCACGGTATCATGTTGGACCCGCTCGACATCCATTGCTTTCGGTCCCCTAGAGGGGGGGGGTCGCCCACATCTGAGGTCCTCTCCAAGGTTTCTCATAGTCAGCATTGTCACTGGCGTCCCACTGGATGTGAATTCTCTCTGCCCACTGGGTGTGAGTTTTCCTTGTCCTTTTGTGGGTTCTTCCGAGGATGCTATAGTCGTAATGATTTGTGCAGTCCTTTGAGACATTTGTGATTTGGGGCTATATAAATAAACATTGATTGATTGATTGATAGAATCCGGCTCAGTGCATTGCTTCTTTGTCTTTTTAGTCACCATATACCTGCATGTTGGTCAACAGTGCCCCAGAAATAGATCCATCCATCCATCCATTTTCTACCGCTTATTCCCTTTCGGGGTCGCGGGGGGCGCTGGCGCCTATCTCAGCTACAATCGGGCGGAAGGCGGGGTACACCCTGGACAAGTCGCCAGAAATAGATCATGTTCAATATTAATGTGAACGATACTCCAAAGGTGGCAAAGCAGAGTTTGTGCCGCTGCACAGTGATACCATCTGCTTGTGTGTTTTATATCGGTACGCTTATACGCACGCCATTGCTATACACGCAGAGCACGCGCCAACAAATAAATGATGGCTTGTTGATCTTTCGTGATCATGCTCTCGGCACATACTTAAATAAACACACCTATTTTGTTCCTAACGAGAAGTGGAAGAGTGTTTGTTTGACAAAGGAGCGAAGGGAGGGGGGTCATTTGTTTTCCCCCATCTGGAGCTCAAGGACAAGTTGATTGTCTCTGGCACTGTAAGCCGCATCTCAACACCGAGCATCACGTGTGTGTGTGTGTGTGTGTGCGTGTGCGTGTGTGTGTGTGTTGACATAATCTGACTGCACGGTTTATATAGAGTCCATTGAAGGGAATTAGTAGCACAAAGCTAAAATGTCATAATACGGTCACTATTCTATAAAGGCCACATTCATCAATCATTCACTCCCATATTCTACATTTTAGCAATTTTAATTATCATCAAAAACAAACAGGACATTAAAGTTTTATAAAGGCGTAAAAACTTTTTTTTTTTGTGTTCAAACTTCTCTATACCAGGGGTCACCAACCTTTTTGAAACCAAGAGCTACTTCTTGGGTACTGATTAATGAGAAGGGCGACCAGTTTGATACACACTTAAATAAATTGTCGGAAATAGCCAAGTTGCTCACTTTACCTTTAATAAATAAATATATATATATTAAAAAATATTGGTATTTCTGTCTGTCATTACGTCGTACATTTTTTTTCCTTTACTGAAGGTTTTTTGTTGGGAATAAATGATGAAAAAAACACTTAATTGAACGGTTTAAAAGAGGAGAAAACCGGAAAAAAAAGACAATTTAATTTTGAAACATAGTTTATCTTCAATTTCGACTCTTTAAAATTCAAAATTCAACCGAAAAAAAGAAGACAAAAACTAGCCAAGTCAAAGATCTTTTTGAAAAATTTTTAAAAATAATTCATGGTACATTATTAATATTTTTTCTGATTAAGATTAATTTTAAAATTTTGATGGCATGTTTTAAATAGGTTAAAATCCAATCTGCATTTTTTTTTTTTTTTTTAGAATATATAACAAATGGGACCAAGCTATATTTTTAACAAAGACAAATCATTATTTCTTCTAGATTTTCCAGAACAAAATTTTTTCAAAGAAATTCAAAAGACTTTGAAATAAGATTTAAATCTGATTTTAAAGATTTTCTATATTTTCCAGGATATTTTTTTTTAATTTTAATCATAAGTTTGAAGAAATATTTCACAAATATTCTTCGTCGACAAAACAGAAGCTAAAATGAAGAATTAAATAAAAATGTATTTATTATTCTTTATTACTTGAACATTGATTTAAATTGTCAGGAAAGAAGAGGAACGGAATTTAAAAGGTAAAAAGGTATATGTGTTTAAAAATCCTAAAATCATGTTTAAGGTTGTATTTTTTATCTAAAATTTTCTTTCTGAAAGTTATAAGAAGCAAAGTAAAAAAAAAAAATATTTATTTAAACAAATGAAGAACAAAGTCTTTAAAATATTTTCTTGGATTTTCAAATTCTATTTGAGTTTTGTCTCTCTTAGAATTAAAAATGTCGAGCAAAGCGAGACCAGCTTGCTAGTAAATAAATACAATTTAAAAAATTGAGGCAGCTCACTGGTAAGTGCTGCTATTTGAGCTATTTTTAGAACAGGCCAGCGGGCGACTCATCTGGTCCTTACGGGCTACCTGGTGCCCGCGGACACCACGTTGGTGACCCCTGCTCTATACACTTAAAATTATCAAAATTTTTAACATGTACATTTTTACCCTTTGAATACCTTTTGTTTAGATAATGTCAAATAATGGCTTTAATGCCATTATTTCGACGCGGTATAGCCCTACAACGTACCAACATCTTTAAATGATGACATTTCACCACTACTGTAATTGTTATATGGTATTGTGAATAAACTTGAAACTTGAATGCTAATGAGTAGGGATCAAACAATCAATCAATGTTTATTTGTATAGCCCTAAATCACAAGTGTCTCAAAGGGCTGCACAAGCCACAACGACATCCTCGGTTCGGAGCCCACATTAGGGCAAGGATAAACTCACAACCCAGTGGGATGTCAATATGAATGACTACGAGAAACCTAGGAGAGACAAGATACAAAGTACAAACCTCGTTTCCATATGAGTTGGGAATTTGTGTTAGATGTAAATATAAACGGAATACAATGATTTGCAAATCATTTTCAACCCATATTCAGTTGAATATGCTACAAAGACAACATATTTGATGTTCAAACTGATAAACATTTTTTTTTGCAAATAATCATTAACTTTAGAATTTGATGCCAGCAACACGTGACAAAGAATTTGGAAAAGGTGGCAATAAATACTGATAAAGTTGAGGAATGTTCATCAAACACTTATTTGGAACATCCCACAGGTGTGCAGGCTAATTGGGAACAGGTGGGTGCCATGATTGGGTATAAAAGCTGCTTCCATGAAATGCTAAGTCATTCACAAACAAGGATGGGGTGAGGGTCACCACTTTCTAACCAAACTGTCGAAAAGCTTTAGAACAACATTTCTCAACGAGCTATTGCAAGGAATTTAGGGATTTTACCATCTACGGTCCGTAAAATCATCAAAAGGTTCAGAGAATCTGGAGAAATCACTGCACGTAAGTGATGATATTACAGACCTTTGACCCCTCAGGTGGTACTGCATCAAACACCAACATCAGTGTGTAAAGGATATCACCAGATGGGCTCAGGAACACTTCATCAAACCGCTGTCAGTAACTACAGTTGGTCGCTACATCTGTAAGTGCAAGTTAAAACTCTACTATGCAAAGCAAAACCCATTTATCAACAATACCAGGAAACACTGCGGGCTTCGCTTGGCCCGAGCTCATCTAAGATGGATTGATGCAAAGTGGTAAAGTGTTCTGTGGTCTGACGAGTCCACATTTCAAATTATATTTGGAAACTGTGGACGTGGTATCGTCCAGAACAAAGAGGAAAATCATCATCCGGATTGTTATAGGCGCAAAGTTCGGAAACCAGCATCTGTGATGGTATGGGGGTGTATTAGTGCCCAAGGCATGGGTAACTTACACATCTGTGAAGGCACCATTAATGCTGAATGGTCCACACAGGTTTTGGAGCAACATGTGTTGTCATCCAAGCAATGTTATCATGGACGCCCCTGTTTATTTCAGCAAGAGAATGCCAAGCCACGTGTTACAACAGCGTGGCTTCGTAGTAAAAGAGTGCTGGTACTTTCCTGCGCCGCCTGCAGTCCAGACCTGTCTCCCATCGAAAATGTGTGGCGCATTGACTGTCGAACGACTGAAGCTCTACATAAAACAAGAATGGGAAAGAATTCCACTTTCAAAGCTTCAAAGAATAGTTTCCTCAATTCCCAAACGTTTTTTAAGTGTTGTTAAAAGAAAAGGTGATGTAACACAGTGGTGAACATGCCCTTTCCCAACTACTTTGGCACGTGTTGCAGCCATGAAATTCTAAGTTAATTATTATTTGCAAAAAAAAAATACAGTTTATGAGTTTGAACATCAAATATCTTGTCTTTGTAGTGCATTCAATTGAATATGGGTTGAAAAGGATTTGCAAATCATCGTATTCTGTTTATATTTACAACTAACACAATTTCCCAACTCATATGGAAACGGGGTTTGTACGTCGAGTGGGTCTAGCATAATCTTGTAAAAGTCCAGTCCATAGTGGCTCTAACATAATAATGAGTCTAGTCCATAGTGGATCTAACATAATAGTGAGAATCTAGTCCATAGTGGGGCCATCAGGAGACTATCCCGAGCGGAAACGGGTCAGAGATGTCCTCAACCGATGCACAGGGGAGTGGTCCACCCCGGCTCCTTCCGACTCTGGACAGCCAGCACTTCATCCATGGCCACCGGACCTCCACGAGGGAGAGGGGGGCAGATAAGAAGAGAAACGGCAGATCAACTGGTCTAAAAAGGGAGTTTATTTAAAGGCTAGAGTATACAAATGAGTTTTAAGCTGGGACTTAAATTCTTCTACTGAGGTAGCGTCTCTAACTGTTACCGGGAGGGCATTCCAGAGTACTGGAGCCCGAATAGAAAACGCTCCGTAGCACGCAGACTTTTCTGGGGATCTGGGAATCACTAATAATATGGAGTTCTTTGAATGCAGATTTCTTGCCGGGACATATGGTACAATACAATCGGCAAGACAGGCTGGAGCTAGACGGTGTAGTATTTTATACTTAAGTAGTAAAACCTTAAAGTCACATCTTAAGTGCACAGGAAGCCGGTGCAGGTGAGCCAGTACAGGCGTAATGTGATCAATCTCTGTACATGTATATCGTTAGGATTTTATCGATATTCCTTATCGGTACTCTTAATGGTACCAGATGTAATTGGTGAAAATAAATATTTGTAAAATGTTTTTTTATTAGCACAAGAGGTTAATATTATGTAATTTCTCAATGGCAGGGAAACATTTGATCAAGATCTGCTTTTCAGTCTTAAACAAGTGAGCTGTGATTGCAGTGCAATGCAGTTATGTCATCATCTTGTGAGGACCACACAGACCCAGTAGTGTGTTTCTAGTCATTATAATTACATGCATAATATTTATGCAGGCAGCGCACACACCTTTTAAATGGTACCGTATATCATATCATAATTTATATCATATTAAATATCTCATATACCGTATTTCCTTGAAGTGCCGCCGGGGCGCTAATTAATTTAAAACCTCTTCTCACTCCTCCGCTTACCAAAGGCATGTGGTAAAAGTAAGCATGCGCTAATTATTTTTAAAACCTCTTCTCACTCCGGCACTTACCAAAGGTATGCAGTAAAAATTTGAGTGTGATGTAAGCTTGTACCTTAAATCCTACTGAATAGCTTTTAAACTTCTTCCCTTTATGCAATTTCAAATTACCGGTGTTGAAATCAGCCTCCTGCATTTTGAAAATGAGTGTCACTCGAAACGTCACAAGTTTGAACAGGCGGTAATACTAAGCATGCGCTAATTATTTTGGGAAGCGAGTTTGACCCGGCAGTAATTTATGGCCCGGCGCATGCTATATGCCCTGCGGAAATTCAAGGAAATACGGTAGATCAATACAATCAATTAGCACAGGGTTTGGGAACCTTGTTGCCTGAGGGAGCCATGAAAGCCAAATATTTCAAAATGTATTTCCGTGAGAGCCATATAATATTTTTTAACACTGAATACAACGAAATGCGTGCATTTTTAAGTAAGTCCAACATTTTAAGAGTATAATAAGTATCTTATTCTTTTTAATCAATCAATCAATGTTTACTTATATAGCCCTAAATCACTAGTGTCTCAAAGGGCTGCACAAACCACTACGACATCCTCGGTAGGCCCACATAAGGGCAAGGAAAACTCACACCCAGTGGGACGTCGGTGACAATGATGACTATGAGAACCTTGGAGAGGAGGTAAGCAATGGATGTCGAGCGGGTCTAACATGATACTGTGAAAGTTCAATCCATAATGGATCCAACACAGCCGCGAGAGTCCAGTCCAAAGCGGATCCAACACAGCAGCGAGAGTCCCGTTCACAGCGGAGCCAGCAGGAAACCATCCCAAGCGGAGGCGGATCAGCAGCGCGGAGATGTCCCCAGCCAATACACAGGCAAGCAGTACATGGCCACCGGATCGGACCGGACCCCCTCCACAAGGGAGAGTGGGACATAGGAGAAAAAGAAAAGAAACGGCAGATCAACTGGTCTAAAAAGGGAGTCTATTTAAACATTTAATAACATTGTTATTCTAAAAGTTAACCAATAATACATATAATACTTCTTTCCATTAATGCGACATCTTGAACAGGTGCGATAGAAAACGGAGGGTTGGATTAAAATGCATGAAAATGGATTATGATAGTACCTAAATTGCAGTGGCCTTCAGTGATGTCCGACTTCAATGATTATCTCTCAAAATACCATATTTTATGTCCCAACATGACCATTGCTGGAGAAATAATATACAGAAACACATTTGCAAACTACTGGGCTTTGAACCACCACCAACAGTGTACAAAACGGGTTATTTTCTGGCGCATTTAAACATCATTAAACCCGCATCAGCAATTAAAACATGTCTTATGTGGTACTGTCAAAATATAAATTGCAGAAAACATACTAAACATGAAAAAAATTAACAAATAAAATATTTAAACTAACAATTTGCAGCACCCATTCGACGCCGTATAGCCCTACATAGTCGGTTGATTTCATCGCCCACCTCGTCTCACAAGATGTTGTTTCTCTTAAAGGGGAACATTATCACAATTTCAAAAGGGTTAAAAACAATAAAAATCAGTTCCCAGTGGCTTGTTGTATTTTTTAAATTTTTTTTCCAAATTTTACCACTCCCAGAATATCCCTAAATAAAGCTTTAAAGTGCCTTTTTTTCGCTATCTTCGAAACCACTATCCATTTCCCTGTGACGTCATACAGTGCTGCCAATACAAACAACATGGCGGTTACCACAGCAAAATATAGCGACATTAGCTCGGATTCAGACTCGGATTTTAGCGGCTTAAGCGATTCAACAGATTACGCATGTATTGAAACAGATGGTCGGAGTATGGAGGCAGATAGCGAAAACGAAATTGAAGAAGAAACTGAAGCTATTGAGCGAATAGCTATTGACGCTATTCGGCCATAGCAAGGGTGTACCTAAAGAAGTGGCCCATAGCATGGCTGCCTTATTAGCATCGCCGGTAAAATGTCCAGCCCAAACGATCAGGACTTTCGCATCTTGTGACACTGGAGCAACTTAAATCCGTCGATTGGTAAGTGTTTGTTTCGCATTAAATGTCGGTATCTAGTTTCAAATGTACATACAGCTAGCGTAAATAGCATGTTAGCATCGATTAGCTGGCAGTCATGCTGCGACCAAATATGTCTGATTAGCACATAAGTCAACAACATCAACAAAACTCACCTTTGTGATTTCGTTGACTTAATCTTTGCAAATGCATCTGCAGGTTATCCATACATCTCTGTGCCATGTCTGTCTTAGCATCGCCGGTAAAATGTGCAGAAACTCAATGGGGGTCTGGCGGCAAATTTCTTGCCAGTGGTGCAACTTGAATCCCTCCCTGTTAGTGTTGTTACACCCTCCGACAACACATCGACGAGGCATGATGTCTCCAAGGTTCCAAAAAATAGTCGAAAAAACGGAAAATAACAGAGCTGAGACCCGGTGTTTGTAATGTGAAAATGAAAATGGCGGGTGTGTTACCTCGGTGACGTCACGTTCTGACGTCATCGCTACAAGACCGATAAACAGAAAGGCGTTTAATTCGCCAAAATTCACCCATTTAGAGTTCGGAAATAGTTTAAAAAATCCATGGTCTTTTTTTTCTGCAACATCAAGGTATATATTGACGCTTGCATAGGTTTGGTGATAATGTTCCCCTTTAAGTATCCTTCTTGAAAATGGCCTTGCAAATATATATCTGCCACCTAATCAACATGCTGCTCTTCGTCTTTGTGAGTACTGGCAAGTTTTCTGTGGCTCTCTATGGCTCCTGTGCCACTACCTGTTTTCGCAACTTGTGATTGGATACTCACTTGGGACTCCCCAGTGAGTATCCAATCACAGAGTAAGGCCAGCTAGACGGCCTTACTGACAACTCATGATCTGATTGGCTATCGCAACTGTCTATCAACTGTATGTGTCCGTTCGCTTAAAGCGCACGGACGCCTGCATTGTTGATTCTGAAGGCCCCGGGCAGATTTCGTACAGCATGTCAACATAAGCTAGCTGAATTCTGATTGGATATAAACTGTAACAACTGTAACAATTTCCCACCTGGATCAGTAAAGTTTGTCTATGTTTGTCTAGGTTTAAGTGACCTAAAAACAACAGCACTGAAAATGGCTTGACATGAAAAGAATATGAATTATTTTAGATATTTAGAGAATGTTAATTAAAAAATACTTGTATCTTTAATTATAACCATGATTTCTGGTTATGTTAGGCCTGCAAAGAAGGCCTTGCTGGCGCCGACGGCCCACCCCTGATGAAATATTCACTTATTTCAATGGATTAGTATTGGACTTCGAAGGTCTTTTTAGGAGGAAATATTGTTGAATTACAAGCTTTTGTGTGGTGCTGTTTCCGAATTTGTGATTATTCCAAGCACATCCAAAGGCTGGGTGATAGGGAGGAAAACATTCATCCTATCTCAGTGGTTCTTAACCTGGGTTCGATCAAACCCTAGGGGTTCGGTGAGTCGGCCTCAGGGGTTCGGCGGAGATCAAAACACACCCGACTCATCGTGTAAATACAAACTTCTCCCTATCGGCGTATTACGGATACGGCAACAGCTGACTGATTTGCAGGTGTGTAATTTGTTGTGAGTTTATGCACTGTGTTGGTTTTGTTGTTTGAACAAGGTGATGTTCATGCACGGTTCATTTTGTGCACCAGTAAAAAAAAAACATGGTAACACTTTAGTATGGGGAACATATTCACCATTAATTAGTTGCTTATTAACATGCAAATTAGTAACATATTGGCTCTTAACTAGTCATTATTAAGTACTTTTTATTTTTATTCTTTTTTTCATTTTATTTTTATCGACATCCAGCATCAGACATTTCCATCCATTAAGTCATATCCACAAACATCATACAGCTATTGTCTGCCCTAAATGTCAAAAGTAATTTTTTGTTTATAAACCCATCTTACCACACCCCCCCCCAAAAAAGAAATGAAAAACAGAGAAAAAACAAAAACAAAGTAGTATCTACAAATACATCAATTAAATAAGCAAAAAAAAAAAAAAATACCTTGATAATAATAATAAACAGAAATGAAATAAAATATTTTATTTTACATATAGGGAGTAGTCTTTTATTTTTGAAGTGAAGTGAAGTGAATTATATTTATATAGCGCTTTTCTCTAGTGACTCAAAGCGCTTTACATAGTGAAACCCAATATCTAATTTACATTTAAACCAGTGCGGGTGGCACTGGGAGCAGGTGGGTAAAGTGTCTTGCCCAAGGATACAACGGCAGTGACTAGGATGGCGGAAGCGGGAATCGAACCTGCAACCCTCAAGTTGCTGGCACCGCCGCTCTACCAACCGAGCTATGCCGCCCCTGTTTATTTTTTAAACAGTGCACTAATTCGAGAGATTAAGGTCAGCCTTATGGGGCGTGACATAATTGACCCAGTTTTCCCAGTATGAAGTAAATTTCTCCAATTTATAATTAATAAAGGCAGTTATCTTCTCAATTGTATATAAGTCCATTGTGGTTTCCATCCATTGCTTCAAAGTTGGGCTCTCCTGAGATGGTCTTATTACAAGCCACCAGTACAGGGGTGTCAAACTCAAATACAGAGTGGGCCGAATTTTAAAACTGAACAAAGCCGCGGGCCAAGGTTGAACAAATTAACCTTTTAATAGGGACCCAAACAAGTTTTGCATTGAATATTAAACATGCGAGGCTTATGTAGCTTTATAGTCACATACATAATCGAGTTTCAAATTATAATAATGAGTAAAAAATATCAATGGCATATCAAATAAAATGTAAATAAAAATTGGGGGAGCGGGGTTTGGTGGTAGCGGGGGTGTATATTGTAGCGTCCCGGAAGAGTCAGTGCTGCAAGGGATTCTGGGTATTTGTTCTGTTGTGTTTATGTTGTGTTATGTGCGGATGTTCAACCGAAATGTGTTTGGCATTCTTGTTTGGTGTGGGTTCACAGTGTGGCGCATATTTGTAACAGTGTTAAAGTTGTTTATACGGCCACCCTCAGTGTGACCTGTATGGCTGTTGATCAAGTATGCCTTGCATTCACTTAAGTGTGTATAGAAGCCGTATATATCATGTAACACGGGCCGGCACGCTGTTTGTATGGAGGAAAAGCAGACGTGACGACAGATTGTAGAGGACGCTAAAGGCAGTGCCTTTAAGGCACGCCCCCAATATTGTTGTCCGGGTGGAAATCGGGAGAAATTCGGGAGAATGTTTGCCCTGGGAGACTTTTGAGTGGGGCACTGAAAATCGGGAGGGTTGGCAAGTATGAGTACTAGCTGTATAATACCGGCGGGCCAGCTCTAATGTTAATATTGCTAAAATTCGCTCCATTTTGTCCACTAAAGACGCTGAGATCATTATCCATGCGTTTGTTACGTCTCGTCTCGATTACTGTAACGTATTATTTTCGGGTCTCCCCATGTCTAGCATTAAAAGATTACAGTTGGTACAAAATGCGGCTGCTAGACTTTTGACAAGAACAAGAAAGTTTGATCACATTACGCCTGTACTGGCTCACCTTCACTGGCTTCCTGTGCACTTAAGATGTGACTTTAAAGTTTTACTACTTACGTATAAAATACTACACGGTCTAGCTCCATCCTATCTTGCCGATTGTATTGTACCATATGTCCCGGCAAGAAATCTGCCTTCAAAGGACTCCGGCTTATTAGTGATTCCCAAAGCCCAGAAAAAGTCTGCGGGCTATAGAGCGTTTTCCGTTCGGGCTCCAGTACTCTGGAATGCCCTCCCGGTAACAGTTCGAGATGCCACCTCAGTAGAAGCATTTAAGTCTCACCTTAAAACTCATCTGTATACTCTAGCCTTTAAATAGACGCCCTTTTTCGACCAGTTGATCTGCCGTTTCTTTTCTTTTTCTCCTATGTCCCACTCTCCCTTGTGGAGGGGGTCCGGTCCGATCCGGTGGCCATGTACTGCTTGCCTGTGTATCGGCTGGGGACATCTCTGCGCTGCTGATCTGCCTCCGCTTGGGATGGTTTCCTCCTGGCTCCGCTGTGAACGGGACTCTCGCTGCTGTGTTGGATCCGCTTTGGACTGGACTCTTGCGACTGCGTTGGATCCATTATGGATTGAACTTTCACAGTATCATGTTAGACCCGCTCGACATCCATTGCTTTCCTCCTCTCCAAGGTTCTCATAGTCATCATTGTCACCGACGTCCCACAGGGTGTGAGTTTTCCTTGCCCTTTTGTGGGCCTACCGAGGATGTCGTAGTGGTTTGTGCAGCCCTTTGAGACACTAGTGATTTAGGGCCATATAAGTAAACATTGATTGATTGATTGATTGAATTTGATATTGCCTCTAGGGCCAAATTAAATTACACGCCGGGCCAAATTTGGCCCGCGGGCCAGAGTTTGACACACATGATCTAAGCTGCCATTGGGCTTGATGACATCACTGGAACTCCCTCTGTTGCCTTTTCTAAAATAAAGTAATGTAAAGTTCTTACTTTCATCTGTCGGTAAACTCGTCATGAAAGCGCTAAAACATACCGGTGTAGTGAGTTTATATTATTCACTCAAGGAACTTTAGTTATTAGAGTTCCGGTCAGACTGTTTTTCACGGGACACATTTCCAGTCTTGTTTTTCCCTTGCACACTACACCGCTACAACAAAGATAACGGGGAGAAGACGCTGCCGAAGGCGAGCCACGTAAATAGGACCGCCCACAAAACGGCGCATCCTGAAGCGACTGTCAGAAAGCGGCTTGAAGATGATCTGTAAAACATAATCTATGCAACATTTAGCGCAAAAAACCACCATTAAATGTTATGTAGACCACAAGGAAGTGTTTTCCATTTGGATAATAATAATAATAATATGACTCCTTTAATGCGCCCTAGGGGCTTCACGGTGGGAAAGGGGTTAGTGCGTCTGCCTCACAATACGAAGTTCCTGCAGTCCTGGGTTCAAATCCAGGCTCGGGATCTTTCTGTGTGGAGTTTGCATGTTCTCCCCGTGAATGCGTGGGTTCCCTCCGGGTACTCCGGCTTCCTCCCACTTCCAAAGACATGCACCTGGGGATAGGTTGATTGGCAACACTAAATTGGCCCTAGTGTGTGAATGTGAGTGTGAATGTTGTCTGTCTATCTGTGTTGGTCCTGCGATGAGGTGGCGACTTGTCCAGGGTTTACCCTGCCTTCCGCCCGATTGTAGCTGAGATAGGCGCCAGCGCCCCCCGCCACCCCGAGAGGGAATAAGCGGTAGAAAATGGATGGATGGATAATGCGCCCTATAATCCGGTATATATGAAAAATGATCAAAAATAGACCATTCATTGGCAGTGAGCCTTATAATCCGGTGTGTCCTATGGTCCGGAAAATACAGTATGTATAATCAACGTTGTATCAATGTTATATCTTTTTAGAAAAGTGGTGCAAACAAGCGAAGGGGATGAGTGATTTTTTATTTATTTTTTGCGAAAACTGAGAATTAACTGTATACAAAAGAGCAGGTTTTGATGGTTTTCATATTGTTTCCCCTGTGACAGCAAGCTGTTAAGTTAGGACTGCACGTTTTTCACTATCTGAAAGTCTCCCCTGCCCCCCAGCTAATTAGAGCTATTTTTGCAGACATGATGAGTTTTGACATGTTGTGTTGTCCGCACGTGTGGATAAACTAATCAGCATCAACACTTCTTACAATAGAACACAGTTTTTCATTGCACATTATTTCTCCATCACGGAACACGTTAAAGGGTGTTACTGCTTTTAAAGGAAAGGACAATTGAAATAAAGCACAGATGCGCCACGTCTGTAACGCCGGTTCGGCATCGTGGTACCGGGTTCGATTCCCTCGAGGATGCGTCGAACGAAGAACACAACAAAGGTAAGATCTAACAAATTTATTAACAAAAAGTGAGCTCTGAACAAAAACACTGGAGCTAATAAAAAGGGAAACAAAAGACGCTAGCGTGAAAGCTAGGAAATATAAAGAACTAAGATTTGGCACGATGGCACAAAAAATGAAAACAAAGATAATTAGCATGTGAGCTAAAGATGACAACAAAGTGGCTTAGCTAATGAGCTAGCGAGAAAAACATACCTGACGTTACTTGTTGCATGTGAGCAAATTAGAGTCCCAGAAAGAATAAACAGAAGAGGCTGGCTTATAAAGGGAAGGTGATTAGCAGTGAACAGGTGTGCAGGAACCGGGAGTAACAGCTGAAACTAATAAGTAACCATGGTGATGGACTAAACGGGAAATAAACGGATCAGACGGAGAATGAGAACAAAGATGGAAAAATAAACAATAATATTTGAAGATCCGAGTCACGGATCGCAACAACGTCGAAAGTAAGCCACCAGCTGAGATGGTATTTGTGTGTGATTTTCTAATATTAAACCTTTTGAACAAGAATAATCCTAAAACAAATGGAGTAGATGGCTCCTTATAACAGGTGTGGCCAACCAAGTAGCTTCTGTTTGGTACACATTGGCAGGGGTGTCGAAGTGGAGGGGGGTTAGTGGGGATGTCGGACTGGTGCCCCAAGCATAGGCCTTTGTGAAGTTTGAAGAGGTCATTTAGATATGTAAGTTAAAAAAATTAAGTATAAAATGAGTACAGCCATGAAAGTTCAACAATAAGGTTGCTTGATTCAAATTAAGAATGTCTACTACTACGCTACTGTTGTCCCTAAACCAATATCATGGTACCAAAAATATTTTGATACTTTTCGGTACTTTTCGATACATTTCTAAATAAAGGGGACCACAAAAAAACGCTTTATTGGCTTTATTTTGACAAAAAAATCTTAAATTAAACATGTTTCTTACTGCAAGTTTGTCCTTAAATAAAATAGTGAACATACAAGACAACTTGTCTTTTAGTAGCAAGTAAGAAAACAAAGGCTCCTTCTATTATTTTGTCAACATTATTAAAGGCCTACTGAAACCCACTACTACCGACCACGCAGTCTGATAGTTTATATATCAATGATGAAATATTAACATTGCAACACATGCCAATACGGCCTTTTTAGTTTACTAAATTGCAATTTTACATTTCCCGGGAGTTTCCTCTTGAAAACGTCGCGTAATGATGACGTGTACGCGTGATGTCACGAACTGTAAGGAAATATTAGCGTTGCGCACACACACAGCTAAAAGTCGTCTGCTTTAACCGCATAATTACACAGTATTTTGGAAATCTGTGTTGCTGAATCTTTTGCAATTTTTTCAATTAATAATGGAGAAGTCAAAGTAGAAAGATGGAGTTGGGAAGCTTTAGCCTTTAGCCACACAAACACACAGTGATTCCTTGTTTAAAATTCCCGGAGGTGAAGCTTTGCTTATCCTTTTGGTCATGACCCAAAGCTCATGACCATAAGTGAAGATGGGAACGTAGATCGACCGGTAAATTGAGAGCTTTGCCTTTCGGCTCAGCTCCTTCTTCACCACAACGGATCGGTACAACGTCCGCATTACTGAAGACGCCGCACCGATCCGCCTGTCGATCTCACGATCCACTCTTCCCTCACTCGTGAACAAGACTCCTAGGTACTTGAACTCCTCCACTTGGGGCAGGGTCTCCTCCCCAACCCGGAGATGGCACTCCACCGAAAGGATAAGATCACGGGTACAAGCGGCCGAAATGAGTTTCCTCTGCCGTGTGGCGGGGCTCTCCCTTAGAGATAGGGTGAGAAGCTTTGCCATCCGGGAGGAACTCAAAGTAAAGCCGCTGCTCCTCCACATCGAGAGGAGCCAGATGAGGTGGTTCGGGCATCTGGTCAGGATGCCACCCGAACGCCTCCCTAGGGAGGTGTTTAGGGCACGTCCAACCGGTAGGAGGCCACGGGGAAGACCCAGGACACGTTGGGAAGACTATGTCTCCTGGCTGGCCTGGGAACGCCTCGGGATCCCCCGGGAAGAGCTAGACGAAGTGGCTGGGGAGAGGGAAGTCTGGGTTTCCCTGCTTAGGCTGCTGCCCCCGCGACCCGACCTCGGATAAGCGGAAGATGATGGATGGATGGATGGATGAAGCTTTCCTTATGGATCAGAGCGGTCAAGCGAACATGGATCCCGACCAAATGTCAAGCAGCAGTTTTCGGTGAGAAAATGGTGGTAAAAAGTCGCCTCTTACCGGAGATCAGCTCAGCTTGTGCCGTCCATACAACTGCCGTCGACTTCCATCAGACACTGGCCTCAAGACACCCGTGGACACGCCCCTTAAACTCACTAAAACACTAGCAACACAATAAAAAGATAAGGGATTTCCCAGAATTATCCTAGTAAATGTGTCTAAAAACATCTGAATCCGTCCCAATGCAATCGCGTTTTTTGGGTTTATTTTCTAGTCCGTCACTATCAATATCCTCAAACACGAATCTTTCATCCTCGCTCAAATTAATGGGGAAATTGTCGTTTTCTCTGTCCGAAGAAGTCTTTTAGTTGGAGGCTCCCATTAAAAACAATGTGAGGATGTGAGGAGCCCTCACACCGATGACGTCATCGTCTGCTACTTCCGGTAAAGGCAGGGCTTTTCTGTTAGCGACCAAAAGTTGCGAACTTTATCATCGATGTTCTCTACTAAATCCTTTCAGCAAAAATATGGTAATATCGCAAAATGATCAAGTATGACACATAGAATGGACTTGCTATCCCCGTTTAAATAAAAAAATCCAATTTCAGTAGGCCTTTAAGTAAATGTGTTTTTTTTTTAACTGTTATGATATTTTTGATTTGTTCAGACCGGTGCGTCAGTCATGCAGAAAATGAGCAACAATTAGTTCCTCCGACTGCACAAAAAGCACAAAAAGGACACACAAGCGGTGACGAGTTGATTGGCGATACCAACATTTATATTTACAGCTGATTGCACTGCAGTTGAGTAAACAAACAGAGAAAATAAGCCTGAAAAAGATGGGTTGTCTTATATTCTGGTGACATATTTGTCAATATAGTGCAGCAGACATTATGTCCTCATGGCACGCAGCACGCCAAGATTGAAAAGGGGTCTCTCATCATGTCCCCGTAGTTGTTTACCACATGCGACGTCCTTCACTTTTTTTTTTTTTCGTATGAGCGTTCCAATTGAATTCACTGGCACCTCGTTGATCATCTCCCAGAGCGTCCTCACCATGCAAATTCCAATCCGAGTCCTTATTTCAGGTGTCGCAAATCCCATCGGCTTTCTGGCGGCATACAAAAGGCGAAAAATGTAGGTGCCGTAGGCTTCCATGTTGTTGTTGTTTTTTTCTCCCACTTCATTATAATGCATATGTTCCTTGACTGCACTTAAATGTAGAATATATTTATACTATTCATATACTATATATTATATATATATATATATATACAGTGGAGCAAAAAAGTATTTAGTCAGCCACCGATTGAGCAAGTTCTCCCACTTAAAATAATGACAGAGGTCTGTAATTTTCATCATAGGTACACTTCAACTGTGAGAGACAGAATGTGAAAAAAAAAATCCAGGAATTCACATTGTAGGAATTTTAAAGAATTTATTTGTAAATTATGGTGGAAAATAAGTATTTGGTCAACCATTCAAAGTTCTCACTGATGGAAGGAGGTTTTGGCTCAAAATCTCACGATACATGGCCCCATTCATTCTTTTCTTAACACGGATCAATCGTCCTGTCCCCTTAGCAGAAAAACAGCCCCAAAGCATGATGTTTCCACCCCCATGCCTCACAGTAGGTGTGGTGTTCTTGGAATGCAAATCAGTATTCTTCTTCCTCCAAATACTTTTCCATATCAGTAGGTGGCTACAAATTGGTTTGTCGTGATCACAATATGCAGGCGACAGCGGGAGGCAGAGTGCAGGTAAAAATTTATCTAATGCTTAAACCAAAAAATAAACAAAATGCAAGTGCCGCTAACAAAAGGCATTAAAGCTTAGGGATGGCTCTGCAAAACTAAGCTAAAACTGAATTGGTTGCAAAGTAAACAAAAACAGAACGCTGGACGACAGCAAAGACTTACAGCGTGTGGAGCAGCAGACGGCGTCCATAAAGTACATCCGTACATGACATGACAATGAACAACAAAATTAGAGCGCAAGACAAGAACTAAAACACTACACACAGGAAAACAGCAAAAAAAAATAAAAAATAAGTCACAGCCTGATGTGACAGGTGGTGATCTACTTTGAGACAAGAGCTATAGTGATGCATGGTTGGTTATGGTTTAAAGTCATATCCAACAACAACGACAACGAAATTTTACTGTCAACTGAGTTTCGTTTTTTAATGATTTCTGCTGGTGGTGGGCCTTTGGATATTTTCAACGCAAAAAAAATGTGCCTTGGCTCACAAAAGGTTGAAAAAACCCTGTTTTGGATTCTATTCCTAATCAACCTTGATAGAATCCAAGCATCAAAAGTATGAGAATTGAGTGGATTATTTCCAGGCTGCTTGCTGCACTGTGGTGGCAGTAAAGAGCCCTGGAGGGCTGCAGCAGTAAACTGTTGAAGTCAATTATGAGCTCAAGTTGACCTCATCTTATCAGCGTGGCGGCCTTGCGGGGTTGCAATCGTGTTGCATTTTCAGGATGGGACATGAAATAAAACATAAATGTATTTATGTGGCCGAGTCTTAGACAATGGTGGGAATGTGAAGAAGGGGATTTTAATTTAAAAGAAGAAATTCTTTGAGGCTTTTTTATTTTTATTTTATCTGATTTGAACAGTCGCGTCCTGCAGGCTGTGGAGCAGATTAAAAATATATTGTTGAAAGCCTGACTCTGTATGAACTATGATGACTAAAAAAAACTTTTTTTTTTTTTTTTTGCACACGCTTGAAAGGTGCCTCAGCTGTCGAAGAACCGGTAATCATAAAAAAAGAGAAAATTGCCATTTTGGGGCGAGAAGTGTTCAAGGAGATGTGAAGATGAAAAATGCATGTCAGCAATGGAGGAGGGGGGGAAAAAAAATCCCAGCCTCAAAAGGGGGGGGATATTTGAGGGCAGGAGAAAGAGGTGTGATGGACGTGAGCTCGCAGTTCTCCATGCCCTCATTTCTACAAGCGTTTATTTTTCAAAATAAATGTTCGGTGTCAGGTGGGATTTAATGGTGCAAATAAATTGTGTCAACATGAAAGGTCCCCGAAGAGGCGGGTTGTTCTTGCCATGATCGATTCAGTGTTTTCCAAAGTGCTTTCA